>NC_056726.1:1384720700-1384723200 GCF_019279795.1 Protopterus annectens
AGCAGTGGGTTTGCTTTCCTTTTTATCATATTGTCCGTTTTGTTGGCAACTCACCGCACACGATGGAAGCCACTACTAATGTGCCTGTTTCCAATCTGGAGTCGAGGGATACATCCATGCTTTGGACTGGACTTATACATCAAGAACTAAACCCTTTATTGTCTCTGGATTTCACTCACAAACCAGGATCTACTCATTCCCATGATACTGCTGAGAACTTAACAGATTTTCATAATTTATTGAAAACTTTGGAAGATAACTTATATCAGTTACAGCGTTAGGCATGGCAAAGGTTGCACCTAGATGCTTGTTTGCATTTTAAAGTGGTCCCCAGAGGCATGCGGATTTTCTGCATGCCTACCTACGGGGACTCACATCCTATGTTGCTCAAGCAGTGGCAAGATTTAAATATAGAACTGGGCTTCAATTATGCTAGATTAATGCTAAAATATTTTTTACCCTTGGAAACAAAACTACGTAACAAGACGGATGCTTTATATAAAGAAATAACAGAACGTTTTGTTTCAGACTATTGCATAAATAAGTTGTGTCACATTTTCACACAAGTAAAAGCATTTAGTGACAGACTTAGATTAACAAAACAACGTAAACTAATGAGGGACCATAACGATTTCCAAAAAGGCCAAGTATTTGTTTGGCCGAGGTCCCAAACCACACAACATTTCAACTCCAATCAGCAATCAGCGTTACGTACAACATCTAATAAATATGAAGAAATAACTACACCTATATTGTCAGCTCAAACACCCTCGAGCACCTTGGTGCTTTCAAGTCAAGTTGAACCTTCATTGGCTAGAATCATCGGATCTAATAACAATGACTGCATAACTACTGACACACCCCCTCCTAATCAGGAGGCGTTTCATGGCAACCAGGCAGTTCGTGCCTTAGGAGCGATACCTAAGGCAACTTCATCCACTAATACAACATCTCTACCTTTTTTACCTTACCAAAAGAAGTTTGTACAACGGGAGAGAGGGCGATCCAACAGCAGAGGCCCCCAAAAAAGAAAATATTCAGAAGAGAAGTCTGTACAGAACAGGAGAGCAAGATACTGACTTATTTGGTATTTAATCATTCTAGTTTTGTATTGGACGATTCGTGCATTAGCCTCTTGAACAGAGGGCTTAATTTTATTCCAGCTTCACCGGCCACTTTAAGTGAAACATTAATTGACTTGAGACTTTTTTGTCGACAATTAAGTTTAAAACTGTATTTTTTAGCAAACAATGATGTTTCCAATGTAAGCTCACTACCCATACCCTTTAAAAATAGAAGCACTTTTTCACCAGCAATGTCTTCACAGATAGAGTGCTTCCTTAAACTATGCGAACGGGACTACTATGAGTTTTTTTCTAAGGTAGATAAAAAGGGAAGATATTACAATCTTACACATTTAGAGTCACAGTCTTTAAGTGATCTTAAATCAAATTCTGAAACGGTTATAAAACCGGCAGTCAAGGGGGGGGGGTAATTTTAGATTCATTAGAATATGTTACCAACATGCTCAGTATGCTATCTGATGATGCCACCTATATTAAGAATAACTCAGAGTGAAGTAACTAGAATCATACAGATAGTAAAAGACACTCTCTATGACCTTTTGATGTGTCGTCAAATCAGCGTAGAAACTTTCGAATATTTTTCGATACAACATCCTACTATACCTATTATCAAAGGCATACCAAAGATACATAAAAATATCCATCCTACCCGATGAGGCCTATTGTATCAGGGGATAATTGGATAACTTCCCACATATCCATCTTTTTAGAGAATATTTTACGACCAATAGTAAACCAGTATTCATCCATCTTAAAAGACACGTATCATCTATTGGAAAGTGTGAGAACAATACAACTCAGTAAGACACAACCAAACTATCTTCTCATCACACTAGATGTAAAAAATCTATTTACATCAATACCTAATGACATAGGCATACAATATATTAGAGAACTCTTAGTGAAGGAGACTTCATTTACTAATGAAAGAATTATATTGGTTTGTCAGCTATTAGAATCTATACTTTCCAATAATGTCTTTCTATATGGCGATGTATGTTACTTACAAAAATGGGGGGTGGCCATGGGCACCCCCTGTGCTAATACATACGCCAACCTAGTGGTATATTGGTGGGAAAAATTGTATCTGTTCAACCATGAGATGTTTAAGTCAGTAAAATATTATCAACGCTTTGTAGATGATATACTTATCATCTGGGAAGGCACTATACAATCCTTCGATATGTTTTTGGAGTATTTAGAGACCACCACTACCTTCCTCAGGTTTACTAAAGAATATTCACCCACAGAAATACATTTTCTGGACGTCACCCTTAAAATAACAGGAAAAGGTACCATTACTTCTTCACTATATAGGAAACCGGTATGGAAAAATGCTATCTTAACATATGAAAGCATGCACCCTAGACACACTTTTTATGGCATAGTAAGAAGCCAATTCATAAGAATCTCTA
>NC_056726.1:1384728200-1384733200 GCF_019279795.1 Protopterus annectens
CGTTTATGATAACATGGATCATATAAGAGCAAGTAGAGCGAAGCCTTATTTTTCTGCAGCCCCTGAAACGAAAAAAGCAATATGCTCTAGACCTGAGTCTGAAAATTTTATTATTCCATACTGTCAAAATGTAGAGCTAGTCAAAGAGTCTGTTATTAAAAATTGGAATATTCTCACTGTAGATGAGCAGGTAAAGGGCATAGTGGGCCTATATCCTAGGTTCACTTATAGTAATATGCCCAATCTTAAACATCTGTTAAGTCACAATCATTTAAATGTGAATGTGAATTCGACCACTTTCAGTAGAACTAGCAAATGCAGAGGCTGTGCTCAGTGTAGCTCGATAGACGAATCTCACTATTTTAAGCACCCCTACACAGGTAAATTGTGGGAAATCAGAATTGATTCTGATTGTAATACGAGGAACGTGGTGTATGTTGCCCACTGTGTGAAATGTTTCGACTTCTATGTGGGCAAAACAAATAGATCCCTGAGGGAAAGGATTAGGGATCATCAGTATTGCTTAAGGAGAGGAGATGAATACAGTGCGTTAGCGAAACATACCATTAGGTCTGGAGATGCACGCATGTTTTTGTTTCAAGTTCTGAGTGTTGTTCAAATATCAGAGAGATTAGGTGACATTATTAACAGAACTGAAGAACTAGAATTGTCTTGGATTTTGAGACTTGGGGCCCATAGAAAGAAGGGGCTTAATGAGAACATTTCTTTGAAACCCATTTTGAAAAGCAGACGTATATAATAATAATAATGGTAGTGTATATATTATTATTTTCTATTAATACATTAATATGATCAGGTATTTTATTTATGTTTTAACATATTTTATGACATTGGTAGGCGTTCAGGTTTATGGAAACCAGCAGACACTTGTAAGAATTATTGTGTATTTTTGTGTGTTTTTATATGAATTAGTATTCACATTTTAGAGAGGTATATTAAAGATTAATTATTACTTTTATAAGCATATTTTATGTTATTTTTATAGATATGATTGTACATTTATGACTGATAGCACAAAATTGTGTACATCCTTTGATGCACACAGGTGATCTCACATGTGGCTTTTTGTATGAATTGATGTGTATATAGGAATGGTTAGTTTATAGATTTTTAGATTTTACTTCTTGTATATATATATATATATATATACATGTATGTATATGTATGGATGTGTATTTATATTATATTATATTTATAATTGTATAATTTTATATATTGATATATGTATTTATGATGTATTTCTATGATACTAGTCCATTTTGAAAAACCTGATATAGAGTAATATCTGTATATATGTCTATAATATAGTACAATGTTTATTGATGTTATAATGTACTATTCATATATAGTATTTCATTTTGTATATTCTTAATAGTAGTTAGGGCTCATAACCTGATCGTTTTTGTGGTTTATATGTATAATCATTTGTTTGGTCACAGATGTACCCAACATTGTGTACCATAGCGATTTTATACATAGTTTAGCATTTGATTTTTATAGAATAGTGTCATTAATTTTAGTGCATACTCTTGTTGTTATGTCACTTTTATTATTGGAAGTAACGGTAGACCTTTTAACCAACTAGTTAAAATTATTGGTTTTTACACTCTTTGTGATTTCCTAAAGAGTGTGTTTAGTTGTAGCATCTAAAGTACAGTGATACATTACGCCGTAGAGCATTAGCGGAAGTGATGTGGTTTTGTTAGTCTTAATACAACTGGGGCAAGCGACTGTGAGAAGAAGTTTAAAAGTTAAGAAAACAGTTAGTAAGTATTTAGTGTATATCTTGTACTAGAGTAGGATACGATCGATTATTGGCTTATATGCTTGGAGTTATTAGACTAGGAATTAATAGATCTATGTATGTTTTAAATTATGGCGATATTTCATGCTCTATGCTGTCAACGGAAGTGACGTGAATTAGCTAATCTTAAAAGCCAAACTACAATGATTTATAAACACGTTTAAGCAGTTTTGCACTTACTTTTAATAATTTTAAATAATACTATCTAATTTTGTTAAAACACAACAAAACACTGAAAAGGCACCCACTGGTAATCTGAAACAACCAAGATGCAGGAATCACGAACCAGGTGCTGAGTAAAAGTTTTTTAATTAAAACAGCTCCACCAGCTCAGCGTAAAAAGTACAAACACTTCCAACATGTAAAGTCAAGCGCTTTCACCCGGGCCCTCCCAGGCTTTTTCAAGACATTTTTACATTGGGTGATGGGTCTTTTTATATTACCCTTGTTCAACCCAGATACTTTAATTAACAGTCAATTAAGTTAAATTGCTTCACATTTACATTTTAAAGAAATAAAAGCCTTTTCCATCCCATTTGTACATTGAATTTCAGTTCCATTCATAACATATTCAATTCCCTATTCACTTTATTCATATCTAATCAAATATTGTTCACATTTTGCTAGAATTATTAAAAAAACATATACATATGCTTAATACTTGAAATTCTAAATAAAACCTTCTTATAAATATTGTAGAACCACTTGTGACTAAACCAAATTATTTCTAAGTGGCTTCTACAATACTTTGTACCTTTCTAAAAGCTGTATAACAAATCATTCTTTAAAAACATGCAATATATTATGGCTTAACCTTTATCAACAAAAGTTGACCACTAACTACTATTCTTGTGGTCACATTTAACCATGTCTATCATTCTAACTCTTGAAAAAGTTTTTTGGCATCTCTCAACTTGTATGCTATTTTTGTTGTACTAATGCCAGTGATGGTCGTGGTAACAACCCACCTCATTTATTTTCAAATTACCTTTACCTTAATGCCTAACCAACTATTTTATTCATTACCAAGTGATCATTTTCTCTTTTCATTTTACAATTTTGCCCTTCTAATTTTCAATAAACTAGTGATACTAATAGCTCCATTGAGCCCAGGAAATTTTGCTGCTTCTAGTCTCACTTGCCAAAGCAGCTCCTTGTATTCCAAGGATGTTTCCCAGTCCCCCCCTCTAGGGCTAACATGCACTTGTTCAAGTACCATGAATCTTAAATCCATGTTTTCACATATTAATGAGTGCTTGAAGAACGCATTGGTTTCCTTTCTCCTACTAATTTCATAGAGGTGTTCGTACACTCTTTTGGCTAACGTCCTCTCTGTTTTTCCAACGTAGAAACATTGGCAATGCTGACATAACCCTAAATAGACTACTCCCTTAGCCTTGCAGTTGAAATATCCTGGAGATCTTATGTATATTTTTCTTGAATTCAAATAGAAGCCCTTTTTATCTATCATGTTTGGACACTGTTTACAAGTGTTACATCTAAATGTCCCATTCTTATTGTTTCTTCCCTCTTTCTTCTTTTCATGATTTGCTTCTAGTAATTCCTTTAAATTTTTATTTCTCCTTCTGACTGCCTGGGGTTTGTTGCCTAATGTTTTCTTAAATTCCTCATTTGTAGTTATAACTGGCCAATATTTGTTGATAATCCTTTCTACTGACCAACTTTCATTACAGTTCGTGTGCACAAACAAACACCCTTGATTTTTCGCTTCCTCTCCAGCTTTGCTGTTATTGTCCCTACGCTCTTCCCCTAATAACGGAAAGTATTTATCCTTCCTTTGATTTTTAATCTCTGCTATTGTTTCCTCTATTAGTTTCGTAGGATACCCCCTCTCCTCAAACAACATCTTCAAAAATAGGCATTCCTCATTAAATAACACCTCTTCACTGCACATTCTAGCCGCCCTGATGATCTTCCCTTTGATGACTCCTTTTCTTTGGAATAGGGGGTGATTACTATTAAAATGGAGAAACATATTTGAATAACTGCTTTTTCTGTGTATACAAGACATAAAGCAACCCTTTTCTGTGTTTTTGCTTAGATCTACATCTAAATACTGTAACCTATCAGTACTAATATTGCAGGTAAATTTTAAAAATTCTGTACTGCCATTAATATGTTCAACAAATTGTTCCAACTCTTCTATACTACCCTTCCATAATATACATATATCGTCTAGGTAGCGTTGATAATGTGTAAGATGTTCTGCCCACTGTGTGTTGAATACAAATTTGGATTCCCAATAACTCAAAACAATGTTAGCATATGCAGAGGCGCAGGGGGTCCCCATTGCCACACCTTTTTTCTGTCGGAATAATTCTCCACAGAAAAAAACAAAGTTGTTTTTCAAGATAACCTCCATAAATTCTACCACCAATGCAATCATTTTACCTCCCAATTTTGAATGTTTTGCCAGCATTTCGTTAAACCATGCTAAACCAGTTTCATGCGGAATACTTGGGAATAACTCTACCACATCCACTGTTACCATGTAATTAGTTTCCTGATACAATTCCTTCTTAATACTCCGTAAAAATTCCCAGGAGTCCTTGCATAAACCCTTTAAAGATGTTGTAAGTTTCTTTAATATTGCATCTATAAACTTCCCAAGTGGTTCGGTAATCCCTTTAGCTCCTGCTACAATTGGTCTAAATGTTAATGGTTGTAGCCCTTTATGTACTTTAGGGATACCAAACACAATGGGAGTAACTGGTTTGGGCACTAGGAGGTAGTTGTAAAGACCCTCATTGATTGCTCCTTGATACAAATTATCTTCCAATTTGTATTTAATTTTAGCATAAGCGATGTTCCTCTCATTTACTGACACCTGATTATATTGTTCAATGTCATGTAAATGTGCATACAATGAAGCTTCATAGTCCTGTTGTACATGAGGACTACTCCCCCCCCTTTGTCCGTTTTCATGACTCGAATTCCCTCACTGTTTAATTTTTTAATCAGTTTATATGATGCTTCAGAAAAATTAGTACTTTTTGACATGTCTTTGACCTCTATATTTCTTATTTCGTCCTCAACCATGTCTTCAAATGTTTTTAAAACAGGGTGCAATGGGGGGTTCCATGTACTTCTCCTATAAAGTATTTCTCTGTCACTTAAATTCTGCTTCAACATTGCTGTTATATTTAACTGCCTT
>NC_056726.1:1384740700-1384743680 GCF_019279795.1 Protopterus annectens
CCTCGTGTCTAACCTGGCACCTATAAAATCTATCAACTGAGTAGGGGCCAGATTGGATTTTGCAACGTTTATCGTGATGCCCAGGCAGGGAGCTAGATGAAGAAAGGAGTCTCGCGCCAAGGATAGTAGATGCCTTGTAGGGGCGGTAAGAAGCCAGTCGTCCAGGTACGGAAAGACCTGCACCCCCTGAAGACTCAGGTGGGCCACAACCACTGCTAATACTTTGGTGAACACCCTGGGGGCTGTGGTGAGACCAAAGGGAAGGACCCTGAACTGGTAGTGACTGGCTCCCAGCCGGAAGCGAAGAAACCTCCTGGAACGCCTGTCCTTCAGTTTGTGGTAGTACGCATCCTTGAGGTCTATAGAGCACAACCAGTGATTCTCTCCCAGAAGGGGGAGGATGGATTGCAAAGTGACCATCCGGAACTTCTCCCTGGGAATGGCCAGGTTTAACAGGGACAGGTCTAAAATTGGTCTTTGGTCCCCCGTCTTTTTTGGCACTAAAAAGAACCTGGAGTAGAACCCTGATCCGATCTGGTCTGGGGGGACGGGCTGGATAACTCTTTTCCCCAGCAGATGGCCAATTTCTGCTGAAGCGGCCTCCCACTGACCGGGTGGAACGTCGGGGAGGGATTTTAGTTTTGGAATGTGATGAAAGGGGATCTTGTATCCTCTGGATATAATGCGGAGGACCCAGCGGTCTGATGTTATGGACTCCCATGCCGCTAGGTGCTCAGCGTCCCCGACTGCCTCCAGAGTGGAGCAGTCGGGCAACCCCTCAGGGCTGCTGCGCGGGCCGTTCAGAGAAAAGTTCTCTGGACCCGAAATTCCTGGGAGCCCCTCTGCCCCTGGGGCGGTGTCCTCCCTGTCCTCCTCTGCCACGGAAGGACTGGTTGTCCGGAGCGGGTTGGGATTGCTGCGACTTCCGGAACCACATCTTCTTCTGGCCCTTTTGGTTCCTAGAGTAGGACCTCTGGGGCACAGAGAAGCGGATTCTGATGGCAGACAGCGTCTTCCCGTCCTTTTCCCTCTGGGTCAAGGTGTCGCGAACCGTTTTGCCAAAAAGGGCAGAACCATCAAAGGGGGCGTTCGCGAAGGACGCCTTGAAGGGCTCCGTGAAATCGCAGTGGCGGAGCCAGGCCTGGCGTCTTGTGACTAGGCCTACTCCTGCAGCTCTAGCGGCTCCCTCAGTAGCATGGGACAGCAACCGCATAGAGGTATTCATCACGGACTGAAGAGTGGCCATACGGGTGGAGTGCAAAAGTTTGTCCTCCTCCGACATGGACTCTGGGGGGGATGCAGCGTATTCTTTAATAAGATCGCGCTGCATCCTGATAACATGTGCCAGATAGTTGAGCGCCCTCAACGAGAAGGTCACTGAACTAAACATTCGATTCCCCAAGCGGTCCATCATCCGAGACTCCTTGCTCGGAGGATGGACTGAGGGACTCTCCTGGGCGACTTCCCGCTTGGTGGCTGCTGCCGTCAACATGGCATCTACCAGAGGCCCCTTACTCCAGTGGGCACGGTCTGCAGGGGGGCTAAGGATTCTGTCTGGCTTTTTGGGGATTGGCTCCACGGTGTCCGGTCCCTTCCACGCCCTGGAGGTAATAAGGTCCACCAGGGGGTCGGCAGGAGGGGACACCCAAGAGGTAGACGGGCCCGCTTCGAATGCCTCCAAGAACACGGACTCGTCCGAGGAAGACTTGGGGGCAGACCACCCACCCCTTATGCGAAGCATTTCCATGATGTCTCCAAAGGAGACATCCTCGGGGGGTGATCTTGGGGAGCCTTCCCCTTCCTCCAAATCCGTGTCTTCAGTTAAAGACTCGGGGGAGTCTATGTACCTCCTTTTACACGTATGCTTGTGAGGTGCTTCCTCGGGGGGGCTGTCCGAGGAGCCCTCGCAAGCAGTGTCTTGTTCCAATGGAACAGCTTGGGGCATTGAAGCGGGCTGTCCCAGTTGTCGGATGGTGGAAGCCTGACCCAGTGCAGATGGAGCGCGGGAAGGAACCGAAGCAAGTGCCGGGGGTCCGGAAGCCCTCAACAGAGCCCTCTCCACTACATCAAAAGCCGAAGGGGAGCCAGACTCGACCAAAGGATCCGAAAGTCGGCTCCCCCTCGGATCCAAAGAGTGGATCGGAGCTGGCCTGGATGAACCTTCTCATCATCCGGTCCAGATCGGTGTCGGAAAGGCTATATGTAGACCTCGAAGAGGCTACCGAGGTAGGCCTTGAGTGCCTCCTCGATAGCCTCGACGGAGATCGGGTCTCCTCCTCCTCAGGCCCCAGTGAAAAGCAGACCGGGGACCGGAGCCGAGTGGGGGGGAGAGCCAGCAGCCAAGGAGGCCGGAGGAAAAGCCCGCTTAGCTGGCGGGGCCGAAACGGAGGTCTCGGGCCGCCGCTTGTGGTGGTTCTCTCTCTGGTCCTTTTTCCTGGCCTCCCTCTCCTCCAACCCAGCAGCGGGAGGTTGAGTCCCAGGTGGAGGAGGGGGAGCAGGCAAGGAGGTGACTGTAGCAACAGTACCCACCACGGGAGCGGGGGCTGAAGCCGAGTCCAGGGGCAGAAGTCCTGCCAGGACCAGCTTCGACCTCCGCTCCTTCAATGCCCTGGGGTTGAACCCTGCACAAATGGAACATCCAGAAGTGAAGTGTTCAACCCCAAGGCATCGAACGCACCGAGTGTGGCCATCAGCAGGGGAGAGCTTATGGCCACACTCGGAGCACTTCGAAAAAATTGCCTTTGGGGTTTCTGACATAACTAAAGTCTTTTTTTTTTTTTTTTAACAAAAGAAAGACAAGTAATTAGTGCTAAACTAGCACACACACAAGGCCCCAAAACAACACACTCAAACAAAACTCCGAACCAGCGAGGGGAGGGAATTAAAATAAAATTTTAGATGTAAAATTTAAACCCAAAACTATCAAAAAACTAAAGGAAACCTAACACAATCACACAAAATTAACTACAAAAAAAAAGCA
>NC_056726.1:1384744180-1384854576 GCF_019279795.1 Protopterus annectens
GGTGTGTTTTCCCAGTTGCCAAAAGGGATGTTTCTTTCACACACACTTGCCACCTGCTGGATTCAAACCCCTACTTAACTAGGTTATGACACTAGAGACGGACACATTAGCACAGCTCGCTATTCGCATTACTGAGAGGTTTTATTTCCCCTGATATACTTATAGGGTGCTGACATCATCAGAGTTTAGAAAGTGGAATGATCATCCTGTGGTGTGTTTTCCCAGTTGCCAAAAGGGATGTTTCTTTTCATACACACTTACCCCCCTTCACACACACTTACCACCTGCTGGCTTCAAACCCCTACCTAACTATGTTATGACACTAGAGACGGACGCATTAGCACAGCGCGCTATTTGCATAACTGGGGGATTTCCTTTCCCCTGATATACTTATAGGGTGCTGACATCATCAGAGTTTAGAAAGTGGAATGATCATCCTGTGGTGTGTTTTCCCAGTTTCCAAAAGGGATGTTTCTTTCATACACACACACTTACCTCCCTTTACACACACTTGCCACCTGCTGGATTCAAACCCCTACCTAACTATGTTATGACACTAGAGACGGACGCATTAGCGCAGCACGCTATTTGCATTACTGGGGGATTTTCTTTCCCCTGATATACTTATAGGGTGCTGACATCATCAGAGTTTAGAAAGTGGAATGATCATCCTGTGGTGTGTTTTCCCAGTTGCCAAAAAAGGGATGTTTCTTTCATACACACACTTACCCCCCTTTACACGTGCTGGATTCAAACCCCTACCTAACTAGGTTATGACACTAGAGACGGATGCATTAGCGCAGCGCGCTATTCGCATTACTGGGAGGTTTCCTTTCCCCTGATATACTTATAGGGTGCTGACATCATCAGAGTTTAGAAAGTGGAATGATCATCCTGTGGTGTATTTTCCCAGTTGCCAAAAGGGATGTTTCTTTCATACACACTTGTCACCTGCTGGATTCAAACCCCTACCTAACTATGTTATGACACTAGAGACGGACGCATTAGCGCAGCGCGCTATTTGCATTACTGGGGGATATCCTTTCCCCTGATATACTTATAGGGTGCTGACATCATCAGAGTTTAGAAAGTGGAATGATCATCCTGTGGTGTGTTTTTCCAGTTGCCAAAAGGGATGTTTCTTTCATACAAACTTACACACACACTTGCTGGATTCAAACCCCTACCTAACTATGTCATAACACTAGAGACGGACGCATTAGCGCAGCGCGCTATTTGCATTACTGGGGGATTTCCTTTCCCCTGATATACTTATAGGGTGCTGACATCATCAGAGTTTAGAAAGTGGAATGATCATCCTGTGGTGTGTTTTTCCAGTTGCCAAAAGGGATGTTTCTTTCATACACACTTACCCCCCTTCACACACACTTGCAGCCTGCTGGATTCAAACCCCTACCTAACTAGGTTATGACACTACAGACGGATGCATTAGCAGAGCGCGCTATTAGGATTACTGAGAGATTCCTTTGCTCCGATATACTTATAGGGTGCTTACATGATCAGTGTCTAGAAAGGGGAATGAGCATCCTCTGGTGTGTTTTCACAGTTGCTAGGAGTAACATTTGGACCAGGTGTGTGAGCATGCCCAGTTCAGCCTTCCCATGGCATGTTGTGTGAAAGATGTCTCATTTATCTAAGTGTGTGAGCATGCCCAGTGTGGGCTTTACATATGTTGAACTCTGCAGCCCATCACATTTGTGGATGAGTGTGACCTTCAACAAATACCTCCAGTTTATGGTTGTGTGTTCTGTGCCATGTTGTGTAGTTACTGTCCGAATGCTTTTGTGTGAACAAAACAGGGAGTATACTGTGCCTGCAGGTTTTGCATGGGATACTTTGCACACAATTGTCAACACGTTCATACTGACCTAACACTGTAGCACTGTATAGTGTAGTGTTTCAGTACTTTCACTGTGGTGGTCAGTATCCTGGGCTTTAGTCCTATCACCGCTTTACATTTCCATAGTGTGCACAACAGCCTGGTTAGGGTCCAGTTGTGCACATCTGCACAAAGGCAGTGCCTCTACAGACCCTGGTAATTACTGCCCCATAAGCTTAACAAGTGTAATCTGCAAATCTATGGAGAGGATCATAATTGAGCTCATAAACAAAGATATAGGGGACATGCAGACATTGTACCCATCCCATTTTGGCTTGGTCAGGGGCAGATCATGCCTTTTGTACTGGGTTGACATCTTCAAATTGGTCACTTAGGCCATTGATGGGGAAAGGCAGTCCATACAGCCTACCTTGGCCTTGCAAACACTTTCAACACAATACCCCACTCAGGTATTGTGGAAAACCCTAACAACTGAAATGTAAACCCATATGTCACAAGATGGGTTGCAAACTGGCTTAAGGACGGACCCACAGGGTCAGAGGCGCTGGCACTATGTTAGACTCCAGGGTGCGCACAGGTGGTGTCACACAGGGCTCAGTCCTTGGCCCCATTGTTTGTCATGTACTTCCCAGAAGTACAGGCCAACATGGGAGGACTTTGGCTGACAATGTTTGCAGATGACTGCACACTGGGCACCATGGTGGACAGTGCATCACACACGGATATCCTTCAGAAGGGACTCACAGTAACTGATAGCTGGTGCCAGGGCCATGGCCTGAAGTCAAAGTGCACAACATGTGTAGACATACCCTTCAGGAAAAGCAAGGTGACCCCAAGCTACCATATAGGTGGCAATCCTCTAAGCACAGAGGAGGTTATCATGGACCTGGGGACCCAGGTTGACAGTCGCCATTCTTCTGAGACTCACATTGCTAAAGTGGCTAGAAAGACCTTCTACATTGCCCACCTGATCAGGATGGGATTCACATCCAGATCTAGTGGGTCATTGTTCTCCTGTACTCTTCACTTATCAGACCGGTGATCGAGTCGAATGCCCTATTCTGGCTGTATGTCACCCAACATCTGCAGCAATTGCAGACACCCTGAATGTCCCCAACCTAAAGGATCAAGGAACCCCCAACAGCTGTCATATGCTGCCAGATTGAAGACACTCCCACTCTATTCACTCACATACCGTCTGCTTAGAGGTGACATGTGCCTGACATGCGAGGCCATGTCCAAACAGGGATTAATGGACATGCTCCACCTCAGAATCGGCAGATCCACCTGAACCACTAGTGCAGGTGACTTACACCTTAGCAGGGATGTATGTTGGACATGTTGGAGGGATGCAGTTATCACCCAGAGACTCCCTATGCTGTGTAATACAATCCCGGTCCATGTGAGGCAGAGCACCTTGCTGGCTGTGTTCAAGAGGTATCTTGACCTGTGGATGGAAGGTCATACGCTTAACCCGGGATCGCCACGTGTCACTGCTGGAGAGGCATGACACAATAATGGGCACAGTACTGTTTCCATATAAGGAGTAGTGTATGCCAATGAACTCTGTGCTAGGCTTATACCTGCCTTAGGGAAGATAGCCTAGTATAAACCTATGTACCTATGAACCTATCTGACCATGTTGCATTATGTTCAGATGTGAACTACTTACAACAGCCTCATCCAACATCAGTAGTGTATTCCACAACATGGGTGTACATTGGCGAACACTACTGATGTGCCCTAGGCCATTTCTAATGCTAGTCGGAGAGTGTGTTTGTCCATCAACACATTGTAAGTGAAGTTTGCCATGACATATGTCTTGTTTAGTATACTGTGCCTCTGTCTACCTGTGACATAACATTGATACCCAGGGTAAACCTCCCATCTCCCATCCACTCATTAGGATTCCTGTTGAGGGGACTCAACGAGTGTCTCTACGGACAACCTGTACTGGTAGTTTACTCATGTGTGGGGGTGGCTTCTGTGTTTTGGATAATGCAGTACAGCCTGTCCTATATATGTCAGTGCTGGGGTTCAGGTCCCTCATGTGCATAGCTCCCTGCCATTCAGATTGTACAAGGTGCAGCATGTGCATTGATTCCAGCTTGGACATGGCTTTCTACATCAGGCACAGCTTGCATCTGGGTGGACAGCATGGCAGTGTGTGGAGCTGCACTCTGTTTAATTAGACTACACATTACATGTGTTCCAGCTCTGTCATACTCCTGGTGAGGTACTGTTGTGGACTTTACAGGTGCTGGATGTGTCTGCATGAGGTACACTCCACAGGGGCTGTTGTGGTCATTTCTAATACTGATGAAAGATAACTGCAGAACCACAATGACCTCCCCTTAGCTAGATGTCAGACAGCATGGACCATGCAATCACAAATAAAAACAGGACCCTCTACACAAAGGGAAAGTGTCCTGTCTGGTGGACCCCAGCCATAAACAAACTGTATGACAGATGAGGGTTACTAATGCAAGACAGAGCTACATCTCCAAAAGGGAAGACAGCTGTGATCAGCACTAGTAGAAAGCTACATTATCTCATAAAGACATGCAAGGTCAACTTGGGGACATAAATCACCAAAGACAATGAAGGTAACCACACTAATTTCTTTAGTTATGTCAGACACCTGGTTGTGAACCCTCGGATATGCTCAGAGTTGGTACACAACAACATATATTCCAGTGACCTGACAGATATTGGCAACATTCCGGCAGACAGCTTCAGTGCGATTTACCCCCTCCCTCACCCCCAAAAGAAGATAGTTATTACTGCTGTATGTAACCTCACTGTCATCTTGGATGTCCATGTGAGAGCCACACTCAGCAAAGACAAGTACACAGCATCCATGGGACCTGCTGGTATCTCCAGTTGCATGCTATGTGAACTCCAGAAGGGGCTGGACCCGTATATACAACTGCTATTTAACCTTAGTCTTGCTACAGGATATGTACCTGAACACTGGCGTACGGCAACAGTGGTCCCACTCCACAAAGGAGATGCCTCCACAGACCATGGCAACTACCACCACACAAGCTTAACCAGCCTTGTCTGCAAAGATATGGGTAGAGTCATTATGGAGCTCTTACACAGACACATTACTGACCTACGGACCCTTGTTCCCACCTAGTTCAGCTTTGTACAGGGCAGATCCTGCCTTTTGCACCTAGTTGACTACTATGAAACTGTCAGTAGGGCCATCGATGAGGGCTACGCAGTCCACACAACCTACCTGCACTTGGCTAAGGCCTGTGACACAGTACCATACTCAGGCATCATAGCCAAGCTCAACAGCTGACATATAACAGCATATGTCGCAGGATAGGTTGCAAAATGGCTAAGAAACAGAACCCATAAAGTCAACATTGCAGGTGCCTTGTCAGATTCGAAGCCAGTCACAGGTGATGTCCCACAAGGATGTGTCCTGGGACCCCTCTTAATTGGTATTTACTTTTCAGATGTGAAAGCAAACATAGGGGGGTTGTGGCTGACAAAGTTTGCAGATGACTGCAACCTAGGCACCATAGTGAATACATCAGCCGGCACACAAATACTACAGAATGCCGTCACAAAGGTGGATAGCTGGTGCCAGACGCATGGCCTGAAACTGAATGCAACTGATGTGTATTCATCCCCTTTGGGAGGAACAAAGTACCCACAGATCAATACATAGACAGCAACCCACTGAGCACAGACAACAAATCAGACACCTGGGGACACATGTAGATAGTGACATCTCTTTTGACACCCCTGTTACCAAAGTGGTTAGGAAGACTTTCTATCTTGTCCACCTTATCATGGAGGGTTTTCCATCAAGATCATAGGAGGTCATTGTTCCACTATCCTTATCTCTTATCAGGCCCATGATTGAATACAAAGCCCCATATGGTATGTACCTCGCCCAGCAATTGCAACAGCTGGAGACACCCCAAAAGTACCTACCATGAAGATCAGGGTTCTTCAACACATGTCATATGCTTCCAGAATAGAGGAAATCCAGATTTGTTCAGTGTCATACCGCATACGTACAGGTGACCTATGCCTGACATACAAGACCATGTCCAATCAGGATTTGGTGGACATGCTCCACTGCAAGCAATCCAAATCCACCAGAGCCATGAGAGCTGAGGATTTAAACCTCAGCACATACATGTATAGGACATGCTGGAGGGACAGAGTCATAACTCAGAGGCATCTCACACTCTAGCAGAGTATCCCAGTCCATGTTTGACAGAGTCCCTCACTGACTCTCTTCAGGAGACATCTGGACAACTGCATATGAGACGGAGGCACAGACTAGACAGAGGCACAGTCATGTTATTCAATTACGTAAGGGGGTCATACTGTGTCACTACTAAGTCAGAGGCACAATCTGCAGAATCTATTCTGTACACTTATTACCAGTATAAGGGGTGGCAATAGCCACATCACTATGGCTAGGCTTATACATGCACTAGGGCAGATAGCATAGTAGTAGACTATGACACTATGAAACACCGGTGTATGTGTAGCTATTGTCAATCAAACAGTATGATGTGGTTTGGGGGGGGCTTGATATCTCCCTGTATTCCAACATTGTTTTGTCTATTCCTTCTAGCATGTCTAGAGATCAGTTGCTGGTGTCCTCTCCTGCTCAGCTGGTGAACCTGGGAATATTGAGGCAATGTTACACTTGCCTCATGTACACTGACAACCCTCTCCTTCTGCCATAAAACACACATACATGTGAGAGATGCAACTATATAGCCAAAGTGGAGGCTGAGCTCTCTCAACATAGGACTAGCAAGACCAGAGAGAAGGTGAAGGTAACCACACACACATCACAAATCCAGTCTCACATGGCACTATCACAACTTAAGATCATACACATAGACACACAGAGACACTCTCGGAGGCTCTGATCAGAATTCTACCAGAATGGCAGTGGCCACCACAGCAGACACTCAGACAACTGCCTCCACAGGGCACAGCACATGCAACACATTGACCACAGAGTCGGTGTGCCAAACAGTCACAGCCCTTAAGGCCAAACACAATGCCAGACACACTTGTCATAGGTGACTCCATAGTCAGACACACTGACGTCCCGCTCACCAGATCGGGTACGGAGGAGGTCACAGTAAGCTGCCTATCGGGCACTGGAATCCACCACATAATGCAAGCACTCAGGTCACTCAACTGCAAGTACAGGTCTGACCCAGTCATTATCCATGCTGGTGTGAACGACCTGAGATGTACCTCCCTGGACTACATGGAAAGAGACATAGAGGATCCCTCTGATTATGTAGGCCAGGCAGGTATGACCCTGACCTTCAGCAGTATCCTACCTTCACCAAGTATGATGCCACATAAACAGAGACAAGATGATCAGCTGTAATATTTTGCTTAGACTATGGTGTCATTCAAAGGGGGTCCAATGTCTGTCTGCCTGGGATGACATGCTGGACAGGCCACGGTGATATGCAAGGGACGGCTTGCACCTGTCACCCCTGGGCTTCCGGATTTCGGCTGATGCTCTTGCCACCCCCATTGTGCCTTTTTTATGCAAGATTCAGATTCTACACCTACCACCCTAGAACACAGTAAAGGAAAGACACTAAGGGTACTGCTGCTCAATGCCAGAGGTCTCAACCTCAAGCTGCACACACTCTATGCCCTTCTCAGTATGTAGCACATTGATGTCTGTGCTGTGCCTGAAACCTGGTTCACAGCTTCTGACAGCACCCCGGCACTATCGGGTGTTACCTCATATCATACATTCCGGCACCAGCATCCGGACAACACCAGGAAGGATGGTGGGTGTCCATATTCATCAAGGACACCCTCACCTCATTGTTGGTGGCAACACACGATGCATTGGAGACCATCCAGGTGCCAGTGACCGTAGGCAAGACTGCTCTGCAGTTTGTAGCATGTTACATGCCACCCTCTCAAACTCAGGTACCTCACACAGCTATCCTGCAAACACTGAAGGGGATAAATGTATCTCCAAACACCATCCTACTGGGTGATTCCAACTATCCACATATAGACTGGGATCACTAATCATGCCACAACACTCTAACACAAAGGTTCCAAGAGTTCATACACTGAAATGCCATGGAGCAACTGGTCCCAATCCCCTCAAGTGGAGGCAACATACTAGAACTCATCATCACGAACATGGGGTCACACTGTTCAACACCAGAAGTATACCCATCATTGGTGAGATCAGATCATGGACTACTCTCAGTGGGAGTCCACATCCCACCCACACCCCAGATGGAAAAACAAACAGTTAAGACCTTCTCAAATGCCGACTTCACATTTCTAAGGACTGGTGTGGTCTCTTTCAAGGCCCCCAAGCCAGCGGACACCATTACCCAAGCCACTGTATCACTTAGAAATGCCTTCTACCAGCACCTCCAGGACTGCATGGATCAGGCAATCCCAAACAAAACAAAGACTCTTTGTACCACAGGCAAGCATCCAGTCTGGTGGACCCTAGCCATAAGCAAGCTCTACAACACAAGGAAGGAGCTACTACAAGATAGAGCGTAATCCGTAGGAGGGAAGACACCCCTGCTCATTGTGAGTAAAACACTGGGTTCCCCCATACAATCATCCGAGGCAAGTTTTGAGAGTAAACCCACTCAGGACTCAAGGGACAATCATGAGGCCTTTTTTGCCTATGTTTGAAACCTGGGAGGGAACTCCCAGATATGCTCAGAATTAGTTCAGAATGATGCAGATATCACTGCACCTACAGACATTGCCAACATACTGGCTGACAGGTTCATTGCAGATTTCTCCCCAACTGGAGGGGTATCTACACCAGAGGATTGTAGCCCCCCAAACAACTCCAATGCTGGGGTGGGAACTGCTCTATCCAAGGCAGAAAACACTTTATCCATGGGACCAGATGGTGTCCCCAGTTGTGTGCTCCATGAACTCAATGAGTAATTACACCCGCAGTTAGGGCAGCTGTTTAATCTTAGCCTCACCTCAGGATATGTGCCCAAGGAGTGGCATACGGCAATGGTGGACCCACTTCACAAAGGAGGTGCCTCCACCAACCCCAGAAACTACCATCCCATCAGCTTGACAAGCCTGTTCTGCTAAGCTATGGAGAGGATCATAATGGGAATTATAAATGAAGACATAGGGGACTTGCAGACATTGGATCCAATCCAGTTTGGCTTTGTCAAGGGCAGATCATGCCTTTTAAACTTGGTTGACTTTTTCAAAACAGTCACCCAGGCCATTGACGTGGGCAAGGCAGTCCACACAGCCTACCTTGACCTGGCAAAGGCTTTCCACACAATACCCCACTCAGGTATCATTGAAAACATCACCAGCTTAATTGTGAACCCATACATCACAGCATGGGTTGCAAACTAGCTAAGTGATGGAACACACAGGGTCAAAGTTGCTGGTGCCATGTCACACTCCAGAGCTGTCACAAGTGGTGTCCCACAGGGCTCAGTCCTGGGCCCACATTTGTTCAGCATCTACTTTTCAGAAGTACGAGCAAACACAGGAGGATTATGGCTGACAAAGTTTGAAGATGACTGCAAACTGGGAAGCATAGTTGGAAACCCATCTGACACAGACATCCTTCAGAAGGGTCTCATAGACACGGATAACTGGTGCCACAGCCATGGCCTTACATTAAACACTAAACAATGCATAGCCATACCCTTCAGGAAGAACAAGGTTACCACTACTTCCCATCTAGGTGGCAATCCTCTAAGCACAGAGGAGGTTATCAGGGACCTGGGCACCCAGGTTGACAGTAACCTTTGTTTGACACTCACATTGCCAGGGTAGTTTGGAAGGCCTTCTACATTGGCCACCTCATCATGCAGGGATTCACATCTAGATCAAGGGAGGTCATTGTTCCCCTGTACTCATCACTCATCAGACCAATGATTGCATACAATGCCCCATTCAGAATGTATCTGACCCAACACCTGCGGCAATTGGATGGGCCCACAAATTCCTCAACAGGAGGTGAAAGGGTCTCAAACATATTTCTTATGCTGCCCGACTGAAGGAATTCCAGCTGTATTCAGTCACTTACCGTCTGCTCAGAGGTGACCTGTGCCTGACATACAAGGCTATGTCCAACCCAGAATTATTGAACATGCTTCACCTCAAGACCTCTACATCCATCAGAACTACAAGGACAGGAGACCTAAACCTCAACTCAGATATTAATAGGATGTGCTGGAGGGACAGATTCATCACCCAGAGAGTCCCTATGCTGTGGAACAACATTCTGGTACATGTGAGGCTGAGCACCTCACTGGCTTTGTTCAAGTGAGATCTTGACCAATGGATGGGAGATTGCAGGTATACCCCAGGGATAACCTCAGTATCACTGCTTGACAGAGGCACAGCAAAATAATGGGCATATTATCCATCAGCTTGAAGGGGTGGCAGAAGCCACAAAACTCTGGGCTAGGCTTATTAATGCCCTAGGGCAGATAGCCTAGTATGAACCTATGAACCTATGAACATAGGCCTGGGGCAGTTCCTGCTATTAGGACAGTGGTCTGCATCAAGCTATATAGTAGTAGTCGGTTTTAGCCATTGGTTTTTGACCATGGCTATTCCATGTTGCTTCTTGTTGTGGTACAAACATGGGTGTGTGGTTATCCATGCTATTTATTGCTAGTCACCCTCATTTTGTATCTTGTTCCATGTTTTTCCACATGTACATCACTGTATGACGTATGACCTGGTAGTGTCAGGGTGCTGATGTGGGCTTTGACCCTGTTTTCTATTACAGCACTGATATCTACATTCTCTATACTGTGTGTGTTTACACTGCACACATCTTGATGTTTATACTTCTGGCATTGGGTAGCATTACATCTAGGTTCCTATCCATTGTGGTACCCATGAGGTGGGTTTGTGTTTTTGTGGTTTATGATTCTTGAGGGTGGATGTTAGTTGGGGTCCTCAGGTGTGCATATGGTACATGATATTACATTACTTAACACATGGCATTCATGCCTCAGGTGGTGCTGCAGGGCCACCTCTGTCGGATACACATACTACACTCCCTGTACATGTTTGGAAGCAGGTTGTGTCATGTTAGGCATCCCTGTTACTGTATGAGTGAGTCAGAGCGGGTATCAGTCCCAGTGTTCCTACTGACCAAGCGTATGTGCTATGCATTGCCTCTTTGCCAAGGCCAGGGCATACTGGGCACGCCTCCTTCTGCCTACTGGGACAAGGTCAGGTTGTTCCTCCTCCGAGTCACCCGTGCCTGTGGTGGCCTTGGCAATGGTGGGGGGATGTTTGGCCCAGCCCTGTGCTGGTCCTGCTGCAGCTGTTTCCGCAGGATCATATTATGTAGCATAGCACATATCATGATCATTTGGGTACATGTAGTTGGTGTGTACTGCAAGGCTCCACCAGATGTGTCCAGACACCGGAACCGTGACTTGAGCAGCCCAAACACATGCTCTATGATATTACGTGTTTGTGCGTGTGCCTCATTATGGCGTTCCTGTTCAGGTGTGTGTGAATTTCTGATGGGTGTCATCAGCCACGGCTCAAATGCATAACCTGCATCCCCCACTAGGTGTCCGTGTGGGAAGTCCCCATTGGCAAATGATTGGTACAGCTGCGTCAGATGCCAGATATGGGAATCGTGGTAGCTCCCAGGGCAGCCAGCACACACATTCATTATTATGCCCTGGGCATCACACATGACCTGGCAGTTGATGGAGGGGTATCTCTTGCGGTTAATGTAGGCTCTACCCCGCTCACCGGCTGGTGCTTTGATGCATATGTGCGTGCAGTCTATTGCACCCAGCACCTCAGGGTATCCCGCTATTTGCTGGAAGAGACGCATATTGCTGGCCACACCCTCACGGTCATTAGGGACATATATATGATCACTGACATGTGCTGACATGGCATCCAGGAACTGGTGCAGTACTCTGGAGGCTGATGTCTGTGATATCCCCATCATATCACCAGTTGGTCTCTGGAAGGTACCTGTTGCTAGTATTCTTAGGCCAACACACATACCTTGGTTTCTACTGGGATGGGTTCCCCTCTGTTGGTTCTGTATGTGAGATGTGGCCTGCACAGCTCAACAATCTGCTGCAGAAGGTCTCTGTCCACTCTGTAGTGCTCTACTATCTCCAGCTCATGTAACCCATGGTAGGTGACCCTGGGCCTGTATACTCTTCTCCTTCTCCTCACTCTGGGTTGTCTGTCAGCATCTGCATTGTCACCACCCTCAGCAATTCGCCTATGCCTGATTATAATAGCTATGGCAGCCCCTAGCATTTCCGCTCTGAGTTCAGCTTTTTTCAGTTTTCAATTCTGATAGCTTAGTTTCTGGCAGTATCTGTTGTGAGAAACAGCCTGCACTGCTCTTTGCAGTGTTTTAAGTGCTGGGTTGGGCTTCTAGTCTGCCTGTGTAATTGCCTGCTTCTAATTGTTTAAACCAATTAACTCCAGTAGTATCTTCTGGCAGTTTCCCTGGATTTTAGTTGTTTCCTGTTTCCTTTCTGTTTCCTGAGGGGGAGCAATGTGCACACCAGCTTAAACACGCTCACAGTCACTTAAACACGCGCACACATCCCTACACGGTGTTACACGTGCGCACACATCCTTACACGGTGTGAACTAGGCTGATTCATGCTAAAACGCGCGCACACTGCCTTACACACGTGCACGCCCGCACAAACCGTTGTAAATGGTTTGCAACACGCTCCCACATGTTGAACCTGCCTTACACGCGCGCATGCACGTATTTCAAGGAACTTTGAGTGTAGGGATAGCGTATACCCTCAATTTCTTGACTTTCCTAGTGTTCTGTTGGGACACACCTCCCTCCCTGATGTCTGTCTGTCATCTGTTACCTTACATTGCCCTCCAATCTGGTACATTTATTGCTATCATTTCCCCCCATGATGTCACCTACCTCTTACTCTGTTCCTCCCCCTTCTCTAACTCTTACACTACTCAGACAGTGCTCATTACCTATGTGACAGTGTGATTCAGTATTGTAACCCTCATTTACATAGGATTGCCTAGTAATGACTAGTTACATGTCTTACACGGAGCTTCCCCCCCTTGACAACCACTAAACGGAGGCCATATTGTTTTTGGTCTGCAAGTCCCTCCATTGACATTCAATGTAATACATAAATCCCACAATTGTGGGCTTATAAGCTTCGGTTTTCAGTTTTAGGTAGCGCACTCCGTTTGCGCGGGTGTATGCTGCAGTTAAACCCAAAAATCCCGTGAAAGAAAAAAAAGTTATATAACTTATTTTTGCAACAGTTTTTCATGCCAATAGCCACATATTTGGCCAATGGCATGCTTAATGCAACATATGCACCCTTTATTTGGAGCTGACATAGCTCCGTTTTTAATTTTGCAGAAATGTACTCAGTTGTCAGCTGAGTACATTTCTGCAGCTAACACGTCCGTTACACGGACTGGTTTCTGCTTTGTGGATCGCTCAGATACCTCATTTGCATATCTTTGAGCTGCAAATGAGGTATTGAGCATTTCCACGCCCAGTCCATGTAAGAGACGTGTTAGCTGTCTCTTACACGGAGATTTGGGCTGTTCCTGAATCAGGAGGCTTACACGGAGGCTTACACTACTCTTGAACTCCGTGTAAGCCTTCCTGAATCTGGCCCAATGTCTAACATTTCCTCTATTAGTTTAATTTCAGTCTGTGGGGCACCATGTTTCCTTAAAATGAAACTTACCCATTCAATACCTTCAGTATGTGGTATACAGGTATATAAATCTTTTACATCTACAGTTAAAAAATGAAGCATGTCACTAAATTCAAGATTGTTAATGTGATGTAAAAAGGAACACAAATCCTTACATATAGCTTTTTCTTTGGATACATATTTTTTCAAAATTGTGTCTATCATTTTAGCACAAGGATACGTAATACTGTTACGTGCGTCAACCAATGGTCACATAGGTGGATCAATCAAAAATTTGTGAATCTTGGGTATACCAAACAGGACAGGTATTCTAGGTGTAAGCATAATTAAATAATTTAAAGTAGTAAAGTCAATTCTTCCTTCAATGAAAAAATCATTGAATAAAGACTTTATAGTATGATATGCTTTGTTTAATTCATTCTTAGATGATACTTGATATGCTGCACTGTAAAGTGTGAACATTTTTCCAATATACTGTTGTTGAATCATGATGACCAAACCACCACCCTTATCAGGTTGTAAAAATCTAACCCCAGTTTCTTTTAATAACTGTAAAGATGTCCTTTCCGCAATAGAAATATTGGTAGTTACAGTGTTGTTCGCATTTAAATGTAGCATGTTTCTGAAATCATTCTCACACATTTTCTCAAATAAATTCAGTACAGGATGCATAGGTGGTATAAATGTGCTGGATATATGCAAAGTATTGGTTTCTACATTTTCACTGCCAAAATACATGGTCAAATTTAATTTCCTTAAAAATAATTTAAGGTCAATAATAGTTTTGACCAAGTTGGCTCGATTAGTAGGAACAAAGGTAGTACCACGGGTTAATAACTCAATAACATCGGGTTCTATGTTAACTGAACTGAAATTAAAAATTTTAAAGTCTTTAGTTGTGTTGTAAAGTATAGTTAATTGATTGGCAACATCCAAACTTACCTCCTCCTCTTCCCTCGAGTATTGATGTTGTTCCTGTTCACATAATTGTTGCCATAATAGGTGGTCTTCCTCAGATTGTAATGTGAGGCCCCCATCTGAAAATTTGTTGGTCTTTGGGGGGTCACTACTTGGGTCAGGCTACCAGGTACATTATTTTCGTTGGTGTGTTGTGGCAAGGGGTTAAGACTATTGCCCCTGTCATTATTTGGAGTGTCATTGGACCCAAAATCACCATCTTCAATATTATTATCCTGGTGAATATGTGTTGAAACTTGATTACTTTTTACCTGGGAGGGGGGATGTCTCGGATATAGGGTGGTGGTTTGGTCATCATGACTCAACAACAGTATATTGGAAAAATGTTGTTCACACTTAACAGTGCAGCATATGAAGTATCATCAAAGAATGAATTAAACCAAGCATATCATACTATAAAGTCTTTATTCAATGATTTTTTCATTGAAGGAAGAATTGACTTGACTACTTTAAATTATTTAATTATGCTTACACCTAGAATACCTGTCCTCTTTGGTATACCCAAGATTCACAAATCTTTGATTGATCCACCTATGAAACCATTGGTTGACGCACGTAACAGTATGATGTATCCTTGTGCTAAAATGATGGACACAATTTTGAAAAAATATGTATCCAAAGAAAAAGCTATATGTAAGGATTTGTGGTCCTTTTTACATCACTTTAACAATCTTGAGTTTAGTGACACGCTTAATTTTTTGACGGTAGATGTAAAAGATTTATATACCTGTATACCACATACTGAAGGTATTGAATGGGTAAGTTTCATTTTAAGGAAACATGGTGCCCCGCAGACTGAAATTAAACTAATAGAGGAAACGTTAGACATTGTCTTGTCCTATAACTTCTTCACCTTTGATAATAAGATTTACCTGCAGAAAATAGGCGTAGCCATGGGGTCGCCGTTTGGGAGAAGCTTTGTGAACCTGGTTATGGCCTATTGGGAACAAGAACTAGCAAGCAGGAACATTAATATCATGAATAAAATTAAATATTACACACGATTTTTGGATGACATTTTTATTCTATTAGATGGCAATGAAATTCTGGCAACCAAACTAGTATCATTATTCAGCTCTAGTTCTGACTTTTTAGTCTTTACATCTACGTATAGCAACGATAGGATAACTTATTTAGATGTTGATTTACGTAAAGACCTAATCAACAAGGTCTTTTATGCCAATATAGAAAGGAAATGTATTCTAATACCTTTTTACACTACAGTAGTAGTCATCCTTCTTACCTGAAGAAATCTGTAGTAAAAGGTCAATTAGTACGTGCAGCTCGAATGGTCTCTAGGAATGATGATTTTCATAATGAATGCCAACTTTAACATCTATGTTTATGAGTAGAGGTTACCCCAAACATTTTGTGGATAATTTGATTCAAGAAATAACCGTCAAAAGAGAGACAGGTATATGTTAACCTATTCTCAGTGCTACTACACAACAAGTAGAAACTGGTCGCATTACTGACCTTTTATCTACAAAATTAGCTTTCACCACCCCGTTCAGTTTAGACAGTGACATTATTACCCTAATTATGAACAAAAATTGGAACATCATCACCAATGATAGTGACATTAGTAAAAATTTCCATCCAAACCAAAGATGGTATGGAAAAAAGGAGAAATCTCAAACAAATTATACAAAGTGACACTAAGACATTATCCTGGCAGACAGGCATGTTCCAATGTAACATGTGCAAATATTGTTTACACATGAATACAGGAGAACGTTTTACCATTAGGAATGTCACTTACCATGTAAAACATAAATTCAATTGTTTATCATCAGGAGTTGTATACCTTGCTCAGTGCCAACTATGCCCTGCTTTCTATTTTGGGAAGATGAACAGGAAGTTGCATGAGCGGGTATATGAACTCCTGTATGCCATTAAGAAAAACAAAACAGACAACGCATTGGCTAAGCATGTTGCTGAAAATACTAACCATACTTTTCTGTTTAGAGCAGTTGACACGATAATACCAGACAGTCGTGAAGGACCCAATCAAGTACTATTGGAAGTCTTAGAATTGTATAGGCAGATACTTTGTTTTGCTAGTGCACCCCCTGGATTGAATGAAATATGTTCCCTTTATCCTATTTTAAAGTTAAGGAGTTTGCGTCGTTAAAACATTTGTATTATATTATTTGATTCACATTATTGATATTTGGTGTCACATATTGCGTTCAGCATAATGTATTACCAGATGTTTATTTTATTATATTTGTTATATTTACTATAGTAATAGTTTGACCCATATTGATTGACATCAGTTATTACACTCACTTTAGTGCAATATATTAAAGAAATTAAACATAACTAATATTAATTATTTGTTGATATTTTAGATATTTCTTATTTATAGCATATATTGTTGTATGAGTAATGTAATCAAGTGTATCGGTCTTTACGACCATTGTATACATTTGTTTTGGGTCGAAATAGTTATGTATATCATGGTTTATTAGTATACATAAATAAAATAACAAATATAATAAATTTGGATATTTGATAGTACCCACAACATTACCATTGATTTATTAATCAATACTTTTGTTTTATTTACCAGCTTGAACAGTAGGTTATTTTTAGTGAATATTTATTTACAATAAGAAAGCAAAACTAAATATGGTACAATTAGGTTATATAAACGTACAGTATAAATGGTATTTGGCATTTGTGTGATTGTATGAATTTTAGCGATCTTCAGTTTTTCAGCGAGACCGCAATGTTACATTTGTGACAGTTTTACATTGTGTACAAAACATCACAGTAGTTCACTACTATATATACATCTTGTATACTTGGTATTTATTAGTAATATGATTACGTGTGCATTTTTTAATAATCACTATGCACGGTTTGATCTACCTGAACTATTAGGTGACTTAGGTCAATTATATAGAAACCATAATAGTGAAAAGCTTTTATATTATCGTATTGCTTCATTTATTTACAGAAAATGAACTACGGCTGTCTTCAGTGATTGCCAATACTTTTTCATTACCGGATTGTTCATGAATGCAATAAATGTTACATATTATTTTTAAAAAGAAGCAGTAATTTTGTTATTTGTTTCGAGTGCTTTTTAAATTATTGTATAATTGTTATAGTTGCTTAGCAACGGTGCTTGTATTTTGGCGCCAAAAACTGTATTTAAGCTTTGCTGTTTTTACAGCTCTGTTTGTCTGAAGAAGTCCCACAATCTGTGGGACGAAAAGCGCTTCACTTTATGTCTGGTAATTAAATTGTTTTCTTTTTTAACAAGCAGTGGTTTTATGCTGATTTTGCAACTTGTGGACATTATTATTGTGCATTGGAGTGCTAGTTCCAGTTCGATTGAACTGTTTACATGATTAAGGACTGTTTTTACATCAGGAGCCATTGTTTCCAGTTCGTTTGTGTTCCCTAGTTTAGCAGTATTTATTGTTTGGTAGGATGACAGACAAGACAGCATACAGGGGTGGTATATGTCACATGTGGGGGTAAACACCTTGGATGGGTAGGGGTGTTTGGAAGTCGGAAGCCCATAAGCCCCCTAATGGAAACAGTGGGACTGATTTTCCCACCCATGGGCAGTCACCACTGCACCTTCATGGCCTCAAAGGTGGCTGTGCTGGGGGCTGGGTAGGAGGGGCAGGCTGACCCTCTAGATGCACCACGTGACCTTCAAGTTGGTATAGCAGATCTCCAAACTCCCTGCGGAGCTCGCTCTGCACCAGACCTCGGACCAGACGACGGTTGACAGTGTCCTGTCCACGCCTGCTACCAGGGAGGGACGAGCCCCATCTCCTGAGGCGGTTCCATCTGAGGGTGGTGCAGGACCAGCAGGTGAGGAGGTCCCGGGGTGGGCCCCAGACATGCAGGGGCCCAGTGCCATGGACAGATGAGGTGGGACCGGCCTTCCCAACCATGCTATGGTGTTTCAATTTTAAAACATATGTGGGTTAGTAATAGTTAACACATTCCAGGATTAGGTATAACAGCATGCATAGATATTCCCATTAACCCAAAACACCAGATATAGAATGGTTGCATAGCAAACAGAACACATGCATGTATGGAACCACAGTGGCCATTACAACAGCGTGCAGGTACATTGATGGCAGCATGCCACCAAAGTGTGAGTACTTCAACATGGCACATGCATAGAAACAAATTTAAATATTTATCAAAGAATAGGACATATGTCACAACAGTAGGTTTAATAGTACACATACCCATTGAGTTGTGTATTTAGATTACTGTTGCAGATATGGTGGGGGGAGAGAAAGATGTCAATTAACAACTTGTATATCCCTGCAGTTATCATTACTTTCTTAGTCAGTGCTGTAATCTGTACCCTACAGGTATTATTACACTACCCTATGGCCTTAGTTTGGACAGTGGTATGGTTGTAGACAACTATATACATGAACTGTGTTTTATCTGCAGTATACACCTCTTATCTGTTATACCTGTGGAGGTATTGTTTGTTAACACTACCTGACTGTTTCTACACATATTCCCAGATTCCAGGTTGATTTTATGCACATATCTCCATCTCTCATTGCACACACTCTGGACATGTCTTGACTACATGCAGGTGAAACTGGGATATATTTTGACTATTGCCCTCATAAACCTTTGGTGAGTTGCTACAATGACAGGTTTGTTTTCATATACATTTTACGAATATTTACAGGCCTGACAGTCAGTTATATGACATTAAATGCTACCTAAATGTCAGAGATCATCACACTGATATGCCAGGGGTCAGGGTAACAGGTAGCAGATATGGACCAATTATCTGGACATTCTGGACAAATCTGTACAGTTGAGGGGTATGATTCTGCATACAGCTTACTACCACTCCCAGGATTCGAACCATGGCTGTCTGCTAAAAATAAAACAGTGTACAGCACAGTTGACTGTGCTATATAGATATTGCTGAGTATCGTTTTTTTCTGATTTCTGTCTATAAGTCTCCCATGGTTTTACAATCTAACCTTGTAATTACAACAATCTTATACAGCGTTTCCTAGACAGTTTTATTATGTAGCACTGTGCGGATGACAGTGATGAGTAATACCTTATTATTCAGAGATACTGCAACACTAACACTGCCATACAATACCAGACTAAACAGTACCAGTCCAGGATTTCAATCTTTTATTTCTAGGCACAATTTTCATATCTGACAGACCTGCGGAGGAATGTTTGTTAACACTACCTGAATGTTGCCACACATATTACCGGATTCCACATTATTATTATGCACATATGTCTCACTCTGTTACTGCACACAATTTGGTCATAGCTTCACAACATGGGGTTGGAGATGGGACATACTTTGCTTATTACTCACATAACAATTTGGTGATTTGTTAGAGTGACAAGTTTGTTCTTATAGCTATATTTCTGATAGTTATGATGTCTGGCAATCAGTTGTATGTCATTATTTGCTGCCTAAACTTCTGGGATTATTCCACTGATTTGCCAGGGGGACAGGGTGACAGGCAGGAGAATTAATGCCAATTATCTGGACTTTCTGACAATATCTGTACAGTTGTGGGGTATGATTCTGCATACAGCTTACTACCACTCCCAGGATTTGAACCATGGGTGTCCGTGCTAAAGATACAACACTTCACGTCTCAGTTGAGTGTACTATTTGGATTATGTTGTCTATCTTTTCACTGTTTTCTGTCTAAGTCTATCTCAGTTGTACAATATGACCTTGTGATTACAATAGTCGTATACAGACATTCCTACACATTTTATTTATGTAGCACAGTGTGGGTAACAGTGCTTAATACAACAGTACTATTAAGAGATTGCAACACTACATTACCATATGATACCAGAGTAAACACAAGCAGTCCAGGAGTTAGACCTTTATTGCTAGACTGTTACCCTTTTATTTACATACAACCTGTATGAGACTGTTCCTGTCATATTGTCTGGTTTATTCAGTACATGCCATACACAATACAGGTTTTTTACTGGCAATTAACTTTCTACTACTTTTAGATTTATTTCTTATGACAGTACATGCAAGATTATTACTAACCTGTCTCACGATGCAGCCTCTGCAGCCGACAGGCATGGGCTTCCTGATTCACAGCCTGCTTGTCTGCTGCTGTCAAAGACATAAGAGGAATATTTAGCAATACCTATCCATGATATCCATAAGCTGGCAATTATTAAACAGGTAGTAGGATGGGTACCTACACACGGCTGGGACATCACCCAACTGCCTAGCTTCTTGGATCCACTGATCCAAGAGCTCCCTCTTCCTCTGTTTCAGGTCGGCATAGTGATGCCTGACCTGCTCACCACTTTGAGGGATGCCAGTGGCACTGGTGAGGTTACGGGCGAGACAGTTCCAGGGTTACACTTTATATTGGGAACCCTGGTACTGGCCTTACAGCAGTCTCTGTTTATGGTCTTTAATGAGGAGTCCTGCCATGACTTTGGACTCCTGGATGCCCCAACACTGTGCCCAGAAGCGCGATCCTTCTTCCACACCAACCACAGTGCATATAGGAGGAAGCTGCAACCAGTTATGAGATGTATTCCCGCCTGTGGGGTTTAAATAGGACCGATTTCCCACACTTTGCTGTAATTGGCTGGTTTTGAAAATGCTAAGATATGGGCAAACCTGCTTACCTAAATTTGGCATTGCTTAAAGGGATATACCAATGGGCAGATTGATTTAGCTGGCCTACACATTGCTTACACCTAGTGAGCAGGGTTGTGCAATGCTTAGGGTTGCTTATTTTTAAATTTGCTCACTATTTGCTGTTTGCAATTGATTTATCATTCATTACGTTATATATTTGTTTAGTATCCATCATTCATGTGTACGTACACTGTATGGAGTCCTTGTGTTTATTGGGGGATTTCACCACTTTATTACAATGACACCTCACATCTGGACTTAATGCAGTACTCCAGTTCACATATTTATGTTATGTAGTAGGTTATACAACATAAAACGGTATATAGATTCCTTTCACATGTAAATTGTGATTTTGCTATAGTGAGGATCTGTTTGGGGATACCTCAGTTTTATGTACTGCTGTGATGGCTTACTGGTTAACTGCTGTGACTATAGTGTATAGGGTCCTGCCTGCAAGAGCTGTTTGTTTTGTTGCTGGGCAGAACAGTGGCTGTTGGATACAGAGTGATTAAGGCACGTTTAAGCAGTTGTAAGTGGGTTTGTGCAGGCTTGCATGATGGTAAGCAATGTTACCTTCCAGTTAAATATGCCTACTGGGAGCTAGCTTCAAAATTGCTTAACCTGTGTGAGCATTGCTTACCCCCATGCAAATGGGTTTAAACCCGCTTACTACTGCTTAAAACTGCTTACCCCCACACTAATTTAGGCAGAAATGAGACATGTGTCTTGAGAAAGTGGTAGATTTGGACACTCTATGGATTTATCATTCATTACATATTATACCTTTATTTCGTATCCCTGATTAATGTGTACATATACTGTATGGGGCACTTGTGTTTATATGTGGATTTTACCACATTATTACAATGATACCACACATCTCACTTAATGCAGTACTCCAGTTCACAAATATATGTTATTTAGTAGGTTATACAGCAGAAAAAAAGTTCATAAAGTGATTTCACATGGAGAATGTGAATTGAACCAGGAATGACTGCTCGCAAAGCAAACGTTCTGACCATTACACTATTGCAGTACTGCTTCAATTGCATGTATCTTGCTTTTTATCTTTTTGTGCTATTTAAGCTACAGTATGCGTAGCTAAGCAATAGGCAAACCCGCGCAACTACGGTTACATTTAATCTGTTTGATAAAAAAAATTCTCTACTGCTATTTTTCTCTAGGAAGGGACAGGTTTCACTTATTGCTGTGGATTCTTGCATGCATCTGCACATTTGGCAGACATCCTAGCAACCCCCATACCTCTCAACCTCTTCAAGCAAACTATCTGGACAAAGCTTGACAACTTGTGGTACAACTACGGACATATTTTCATTATTGCTCTTATACACTTGGGACAGTTGCTAGAGTAACAGGATTTGTTTTAATATACATTTTCTGACAGATTTGAAGTCTGACACTGACATGTATGCCATTATTTACCGACTTCAATCCTGAGATCATCCCAGTGATTTGTCAGGACAAATGGGGTGCTGTATGGGCAAAATATCTGGACATTCGGTGATGATTTGTACAGTTGGGAAGTATGCAGCCTCCTATGAACATTCTCGCTCATTGTAATTACCAAGCGGCACTTCCTGAATGCTGGGGCATGTGTATTGTGATAGCTCTGCTCTCAGACAGACCGCTTGCACTCGTCCACACTCCGTGTCCATTTAGGAGCAGAGGCAACGCACCTTCATTACTATGCATGGTGCGCTGCCATGCTGCCCTTAAATGTCATTTCCGTGCAGGAATAACATATTCCCGCATGGAAGATTAGTGAATCCTGGGGACTGACTGAATAAGAATATGTGAATTATTATACATTTTCTGAAGTAAAAGAAGTCTAACTATAATTATTGTTATTATTTATTAAGTGTGGCTCAGCACCTTTTCTCCAAAAGTTAACCAGTTTTAGGAGTGATTAAGAGTGACAGAGCTAAGATTTGAGGAAAAATCAGGGACAGTTGAGAGGTAGGCATTTTAACTATCATGCAAGTTTCCTCTTTGAGGTGGTTGGTAAGCTATTACTAAGTGTTCCACATTTTGGAGATGGAAGGTTGAGAGCTAGAGCTGCTTTCTTCACTTAATTAGTACATTTTACGGCTCCTACTGTCAAGATAGGAGTAGGGCTCATTTGTTATTGAATTAGTAAAGTCATTTAATATGTACATCTTTGTTTATTATTTTACTTAGTTATTGACATTTGATTGCTAGGAAAGTCTGACTAGCTAGGTTGTCTCCAGACCAGTCATTTGTGTAACTGAACACTTTACAGGTTTAGTTGATAAAGGAGAGGATGTGGAGGGATTGGAAAAACTGGAGCATGTTTTTTTTTTTTGGTTTGTTTAAACAGTTGATTAATGAAATTTAGTCATTTTCTGCTAAGTAGAAGTATTTATGCGCTAGAGATTGTAGTATATGAATTGTTTCTGCAGATATTATTTATTTTATTTATTGACATTTGATTAATGAAAAAGTCAGACTATGTAATCCGACTGTATGTGAACTGGCTGCTTATTGTAGAACAGAAGTGATTTTTATGCTGATTACTGCTCAGCAAATTTAACTTGATGCAAGACTGTTGTGGACTATGGTTTTAATTTGAGTTAGATGCAGTTTCTTTAATATGAATAATCAGCAATGTCATTCTAGAGTGCCATATCTAATGTGTAACAAATGTAGGTTGATAAAAATATGTTCTTGTAACTTGTGTGATGAATTATAGTGCAGTCACTAATTGTACTGCAGTCTCAGTGATGTCCCAAGTAAAGAGGTTTGTATTTATTTATGGAGTGTAAATTGATGCAAAACTTATGAAGTGTTCACTTCTGGCAGAAAGACCATTTCAGCCATGCCACACAGAAAAGGTACATTTTCGCACAGTGCAAAAATAGGGTGTTCCACATTTTGACTATTTGTCACACATTGCTAGGGTCTCTATTCCGCATTGGCCCCTTAAGAGGTTGAGACCTAAGCTGCCCATTCAAAGAATGCCATAAACCCTGGTAATTCATTTTTTGATTGGTTATACTTAAAAGTTACACAGTTTTTGTTTTTATTGGATAACAACATTAAAGCTTCTGTTTCCGTTTCTGCTGTTTACTGTTTTAGTCGTATTATCCAAGAACAAAACAGCACCAAAGCACAGCTATCACCATAAAACACAGCTTTAATGGATAAAAAACAGGGTAAGCGTTTCACATATAAAATGTGTTTCATCAGACAGAATTCTTAAAAAAACATTGAAATAAATACCATCAGTAACATCAATTAAACATTCAAAACATCCAATAAAAAACACATCCAATTAATAAATGAAGATGAATACAATAATTTAAAGAGACCCCTTGCTTTTAAGGCTGGCTTAATGGAAACTCTCCCATTAATGTCAGGAAATCTATCAGCTTGCATCCTAATTATCCAAAATAATTCACGTTCCTCAATATAATCCCTAAAATCACCACCTTGAGTATTACAACCTACCAGCTCAATCACTCTGAACCCAAAAACATGATCTTTACCTTGTTCTACATAATGTTTAGCTAGAGCATTACGCTGATCCTGCCTATGTATACAATACGTGTTCATAGAGTAAATACGTTCATAGATTAGTACTAGGCTAATTGCCCTTGTGGGCCATTTTAAGCCTAGCCAATTACCCCATGTGAGAATCAAACCCTGCACCTTGGGTCTGCAAAGTAAACAACTTAACCATTCTGTCACCCTCCCACAAATAAATTCCCACTGTCAGTCTCGAACCCAGGACCTTGGTAATATTAGTCTGTATGACCTACCACTAAGCCATGCTTGCCTTTCCCTCATCCTTTCTAAAAGAGACCTATTGGTCTGCCTATCAAGACAAGTCAAGACTATAGATAGATTATTTTGATATGGCTAGCCTTTTTGGTGTGTTTTATTGGACTTTATAATACTTACATATTTATACTTTTATAATATGTGCATTTATTTTAGGCTTTTTTATATATTTATATTTACAGTATATAATAACATATAAATTATATTTATATTAAGACATTTATTTTTGAACTCAGGATTGTTTGTTGGATTTATTTGTATCTATCCTTCTGCATGTTTTTATTAGATTCATTAATTGGTGGTATAACAGCTAGTGATATATGCTATTCTCCAGTTATGCTTTGCACTTTCTCTTTAATAAAAAAAAAAAATAAAATGGAAATAGTTTTAAATGCTTTCTTGATTGTTTAATTAGTTTAATTATTGTATTTAATTAAGGGCAGGATGGATGGATATATATATATATATATATATATATATATATATATATATATATATATATATATAAATATATTTATATATATGTGTTAAAAAAGTAAATGTGTGATCTACAGAAGACTATGGGTAAACTGACTCTTTTGGTGAACTTGCTTACTCAAACCCTTAATCGTGGAGGTGGGTCTTTTTCTGTGGCTTCATTTCCCTGCAAGCAGGATGGGATGATACGTCATCATATCAAAAGGCCGGTCCCTGAATCAGCCAATGTGATGGAATGTAGTAATGGTGGTAATGGGGGAGCTGCAATGGGATCTTTTTTTTCTGGATGTTCAGGACTTCTGAACATTTTTTCAACACAAATGGATAGTATTGTTAATTTACAAGCTGGAATGAAATCACTGCAAAGGTCAGATACTCTGGAACTTGTGACACAGTACAAAGTTGACTGTTCAACACAGCAAAATGTTTATTTATCTAATGATTCAGATTTTAGTAGTTCTGAGGGTTTTGGGAACTGGTTGAATGATAAGGTTTCATTTGAAAATACAGGACAACTGCTGGACAATAACGTTAATGTCAACACATATGATACTAGTGTGCATAAGTTACATTATTTAATGTTGAAATGTCGAACTTTATATATTGATAGGTGTTATCTTAAAAAGTGTATACAGAGGGGTTTGGTGAAAGGTCTTAGGGTATATAAATACCCAAATAATGTGCGTGAGGGGTCTGATTTTTATAAGAAATTGTTTCATATTTTGATACCTGTGGTTTTGATATTATGAGAGCAATAATTAGGCAAAATGAAAGTGACATGGGTGGGAGGTTGGCATAATGGTTAAGGTGTTTGCCTTAAAAACACAGGGTGCAGGGTTTGACTCTCACATGGGGTAACTGGCTAGACTTAAAATGGCCCACAAGGGCAGTTAGCCTAGTACTAATTCATGAACCTATGACATGAATGGTTTGTTAAAACAGATTGAATCCATGGATAATTTGATTTTCAATGATTTATTATTGTTTACCGTGGATAGTGAGAAGGTTACCATCTGCAGATTAAAGATAGAATCAGTGAAAAATGTGATTTAATAATTAAAAGGAAGTACAAGAAACTGGAAAATGATATGAGTGAATATGAAAAGAATTGTACTTATCCCTGACCTAGGAGTTTTAATGAGATTCATGATGGGGGTATGACAGGATGTACTGATACACATATGGATCCTAATATTGGTGATTTGCAGGACCTTTAGAGTACCCCCCCCCCCTTTAAGCAGGTCAGAGAGGTCGAGAAACAGAAATGCAATATATTATAATTATCCCTTGACAAGAGGAATTAGCTGCTGATGGGTCTGGGTTCAGTTTAGTAGGAGATGAGCACCCCATTATGATAGATTCGCAGGAAGAACCTATTATTAAAGTTGGTTACAGATTATCCTACAATAATTTTAACATTTTTAATTATAGTGGGATAGAGGTGGACCCTACATTTTTTAGTTTATTCATGCAGGGGAGGAGCTCACCTTTATACCAAATAAGAGGTGTGGTATCAGTAAGATACTTTTGGATTTTAAACTATTCATTAGGAAAAAGAATTTGGAGTTGATGTTTGCTGATAATGTTGCCACCAACAAAGCTGATCATAAATTGAAGAAGAAAAGCATTTATAATCCTCTGCTCCATCCTCAACTTTGGAATTTTGAGAGAGTCGTGGAGAAAGAACTTAGGGAGACTTTTTGTAAATCTAAGACCTATTCAAATCTCTCCATTAAGCAGAGGTCTTTATTAGAAGAACTAAAGCCCAGTCAGAACGTCAGGGTTATGAAACCCGATAAGGGTGGGGGGGTTTGTTATTATGGATACCATGTTGTATATTGGGAAGATGATGGACATTCTTGAGGATGTGAATAAATATAGTAGGGTCTCCAAGAATGAAATTAATGTAGCATATATAGGATAGATTTATTCATAGATTCATACTAAGCTAACTGCCCTTGCGAGCCATTTTAAGCCTAGCCAATTATCCCTTGTGAGACTCAAACCCTGCACCTTGTGTTTGTAAGGCAAACACCTTAACCATTAGGCCACCCTCCCAATCACATATGGTATCAAATATTTATCTCTTAAGGATATGGTGTTGGAAGGGATGGTGGATATGGAAACTTGTAATTATCTTAAAATGGATAAACCAACTATCCCCTCCATTTTTGGTATCCCTAAAATTCACAAAGATGTGAATGATCCCCCCTGATTGTTGCAGCTAATGGTTCTAAAACCCATCGTTTAGTTAAATATATAGAATATAAGTTAAAGAGAATTTGGTTGGAACAGGAGGGGATATTAAAAGATTCATGGGATTGTCTTAAGACTATTAAGTATGATTTATTTACCAGTGATTTGATTTTTGTAACTGTAGATATTGTGGATTTATTCACAGTTATACTCCATGACATAGGGCTTGCTTGGCTGAAAGAAGCATTGATTGAGAAAGGTGGGTTAGAGCAGAATGATGTTTGAGTCTGTTTGGATCTAATGGAATTGGTTTTAAGAAATAATTACTTATATTTTGAGGGAGAATTTTATAAACAGTTGAAAGGGGTCATGATGGGGGCATGTTGGCCACCACTTATGCAAATATTGTACTCCATATGTGGGAGCATAAATATATATTTAATCATTTATGCGAATATTGTACTACATATGTGGGAGCAGAAATGTATATTTAACTCACAATATGCAAGAAGTTGGGCATATTATAGAAGGTTCTTGGGTGATATCTGTGTATTTTGTACTGGGATGGAAGAGAACTTGATGGAGTTTATTGAGTATATAAACTCCACTACTGATTTTTTACATTTTACTTACAAGATGTCTAAGGAGGTTTTAAATTATTTGGATGTGAGCATTTTTAAGGATGAGGAGCGATGGGGTCTTAAATAAACTGTTTTTCACAAAGATACCTTCTCTAATTCATATTTGTTTTATACTAGTGCCTACCCCACAGACAAGAAAGAAACACAGTTAAAGGGCAATTTATTAGGGCATCTAGCATGGCATCAAATGAACAGGATTTTGAAAAGGAATGCATTTTTTTAAAGGGTTTGTTCCTGGATAGGAAATAGCCTTTGGGGTTGATTGAGGAAGTGATGAATGAAGTTAGGGAGGGTAGAAGGGACAAATTTAGCCCCATACTAGGTAGGGAGAATGTTATAGTAAAATATGCTTGTCGTAATAATATTCCTGAATTAGAAGTTGGGATGATATGGATGGTAAAAATAATAATAAGTACAAGGGGGGCCCTGGTGTTAAATTACACTAGTGACACAAATTTAATTAAGGGAGTTGTTTCTAAGAACTGGGCCAACTTTTCTGAATTCTCCTACCTTGAGGTGATTTTTAGGAACCCTATTAGATATGTATTTAGAAAAGGAATTAATATTAAGGAAATTCTGGAACAAGCTACTAAGGGTAATAAGACAATCACTAGGAGTAAGGTTGGGACTTTTAAATGTGGAGCTTGAGCCCAGTGCCTACACATATCCAATACACAGTCAGTTTATGTAAAGGCTAGGGATACATTTATACAAGCCAAATTATTTTTCAGCTGTGACAGTGCTGGGGTAATCTACCTCACACAATGTAAAGACTGCAAGGCATTTTATGTGGGGAAGACTGAGCGCAAACCGAAGAAGACAATGTATCAACACTCTTATGCTATTTCTAGGAAGGATGAAACCAACGCACTTTATAAGCAAGCTACAGTTTGCACTCATGTGCTTTCTTTACTTTTTTTGTATTGGATGAAATTTTAAAAGACCCTAGGGGAGGACCATGGGAGATCAGGACTGAATACAGAGAAATATATTGGCAAAATATTTTGGAGGCCAACAGCTATCCTGGCCTGCATGAACAGGTGTCTATAGTGCCAGTGTTGAAGCTTAGGGGGCAAGACTATAGATAGATTATTTTGATATGGCTAGCCTTTTCGGTGCGTTTTATTCTACTTTTATATGTATACACTTTATTTATTTTAGGGTTTTTATATATTTATATTTTTAGAGTATATAATAATAAAATATAAATTATATTTATATTAGTACATTTATTTTTGAACTCAGGATTGTTAGATTTATTTGTATCTATCCTTCTGCATATTTTGATTAGATTCATTAATTGGTGGTATATCAGCTAGTGACATATGCTATTTTCCAGTTATGCTTTGCACTTCCTCTTTAACAAAAAAGTTTTTGGAAATGGTTTTAAATGCTTTCTTGATTGTTTAATTAGTTTAATTATTGTACTTAATTAAGGGCAGGACGGACACACACACACACACACACATACACACACACACACACACACACACACATATATATATATATATATATATATATATATATATATATATATATATATATATATATATATGTCTACTGTAAAACACCGAAATTCCACTTGTTCGAAAACGAACAGTGGCATTCTGGTTACACGAAAGTGCACTTCCGCGAACATCGGTTCAACGAACCGTTAAGGAAAACAGGTGCCGATGCACACTACAGTGGGGAAAGGGAATTTATGTGTTTCCCCACTGTAGTGTGATCTCGGAGTTGGTATATTTAAGTAGGGGGTGTGAGGGGCACAGCCCCTCACATAGGGGGTGCAGGGGGGCTTGCCCCCTGCAAAAACAATGTTTCTGTGTTGCTTATCGGTTCATTGAACCGATGTTTGCAGAAGTGCACTTTCACTTAAGTGCACTTTCGCGAAACCGAAATTCGGTGTTTTACAGTAGACCCATATAAATATATGTCTTGAATGGTTTTACTCTGGATAGCTGATGAAGTCTGGGAGTTTGGATGAAAATGTGGTAAACCAGTTAAAGTATTAATATATGTGTGCCTTCTATGCCTTTGTGGGGATTTATTCAATAAAACATTGGATTTTAAGCTTGGTCGTGGTTTGATAAGCCTGCAGTCTCAAGCAGTACCTACTTTGGTGGATATTAGTTGCTCGAGCTTTGAGTGTTTGGGTGATATGTTTTCTCCCTTTTTGGTGATTTTTGGAAAAAGTGACTTGCTAACTCACCATATGTTTGCAGACTCACATAAAAGTACACCGTTCTGTGAAATTGGCTGCCATTGACAGTTTTTTCAAGACAGCAGCATCGTTAACTGGAGTGGATAAACAGGGAACAGCAGTAGAGTTGGCAAGGATCTATCACGCTGTGTGCCATCACATTTCTTACAATGCTACAGACTGTGAAGCTAAGCTCGATCACTGGCTGTATTCAGACTCAGTCATTTGCGAGAAGATGACCTGTGGCCGCACTAAGGCAGAGACACTGGTGACCGGTGCCCTTGCGCCGAAGTCAGTTGAGTCAATCATTAAGGATTTGACTAACAACACATTGAGATTTTCTGTGTCAACAGATGCATCAAATTTGATGAATCGCAAGATGTTAACCATATGTGTCCAGTAGTTTAATGTGAAAACTAGCTAAAACCAAAAAACGTCTTGACATTTTTGAGCCGAAAAACATTCAACTTCTGTAGTGAACATGACATTTCAGGTCCTGATTGACAGCGGTCTTGGCTTCATACACATATTGTCACATTCAGCTGATAATACCAGTGTCAATTACAGGCACAAGCAGTCAGTCTTCAGAAAGTTGCTGAAAAGAAAAGAACAAGATCTTCAAAACTAACTGCAATGTACATGTGATTCACAATGTGCTGAAGAAGGTAACTGAGAACTGGACTGTGATGTTGAAACAACAATGATGTTCATTTATAGTCACTTCAGCATATCAGCGAACCACAGCCTGGACCTGCAAAAGATTTTTTGAATTCTTGGACTTGGAATACCATAAAATGTTGAGATATGTACCAACCAGATGGCTGTCTCTGGGTCTCGCTATCAGTAGGTTATTGGAATCTTGGTCGGTGATCATTTTGTATTTCATTTCTCTTGGCAGTGAATGCCCTAAGAGTGTTTGTGCAATTTGGGCATATAAGAAGACACACATAATCGTGAATCAGTGAAGACTAACTTCAAGAAAGCTTACTTATGCTTTCTGCAAAATATCTGCAGTGTTTTCGAATTACCTGTTAAGAAAGTGGAGCAGAAAGATTTTAAGTTCATTGAGCTGTTTCCGGTAATGCAGGACTTGAGAGCAAAAATTGAATCATGCATAGAAGATAAGTTTTTTGGATCCAGAACACATGCTGTTCTTGAAAATTAAGATATGCAGCCCTTCCAGGTGTCTAACATGGAAAAATTTTGCTCTATTCTCAAAAAGGGTTTGATGTACCTGAACAAGTGGTTTCATTTCTCAGAGTCAGAAAACAGTATCACTTTTGCACTAAATCACTTGTCACTCAGCAAACCACCAGAATTTAAACGTAAAAACTGCATGGGCTGCCATGGGCTTATTGCTGGAAGCTGACTTGGCTGCATTGTACGATGAATTCTGTATGGTTAAAGAAAGCTTGATACACATTGCTGCTGATTCAACTCTGACATTACCATGTGACAAAAGGCAGAAGTTTTTCAGTGCAGCCCATACCACCGAAGCATTTCCAGTTAACTTGTTTACTGTTGCTTTGGCTGCATTGTCATTGCCTGGGAGCAATGCCTTTCTGGAAAGAGTTTTCTTGTTGATGAATGCCAAGTGGAGTTTGGAACGAAACAGAGGCACCATTGCTTTGGTGAAAGCTGAACTGCAGGTTTTCCTGAATTACAGCATGACCTGAAGTGGCTTTTATGAATTTGTTTTGCATGATGACAAGCTGCTGTTATCAGCAGGTAGCGAGAAATATTATTGGACAAAGCACCCAATGACTTTGAGTGAGACCATACCAAAGAAATAGACTAAGGGGAGAATTTAATAAAGCCTACACAGTCTTTTCTACCATGTAGATAGCGTTTCATGCTGCTTACATGAAAGTAAGCAGGTTTATGATCCAGTAAGCACAGCTGGGTGGTGCACATGCAAGTGCCAACACGGGAAGTTCCGTGGCATGCAAATGATCTCATAAGCAGGTTAATTTTATGCAAATGAGGCAGGTAGAGTGATCCAGCAAAAAGGTAGGCAGCCCTGCAGACCCTGTGTCAGTGTCCGTAGTGTATATGGAAAAATTCTGCGTACAGGAATGTAGACAGACAAAGAAGGCTGTAAAAATGTAGATAGATGGACAGAAATGGCATACCACACAGAGATATGAGTGAAACTATCCTCTGTGTGTCTCAAGATTTTCAGAAAATATGTTAAAATAAAAAAGTTTTTAAAAATAATCTCAGTATGTTTGTGCAGCGTGCCACAGTGTGCAAACATGCACTATAAAAAAAAAACATAGAAAAACTAAAATTAATATTATGAGACAGACGTATTACAGCACCATGGAATATCTACAATGGTACATTGGTGCTGTTTCTAACAGACTTGCAAGCATGTAGTTTACAGGTTGTAGGCATGGATCCTTATGCAAATGAGGTGGAGTTACTGAATAGCACAATGGGATAATTGTGTCCTCATCTCCCCTCCATGTAGTCAGAGAACCATGTTGGTGACCACACAGAAGGTAGGTGATATCAGGAGAGGGTGTGTTCAATAACTTTGTGTGCCCACTAACTGCTTAGCTTTGTTTACCTATGAGGTGCACTTTTGTGTGGCGTGTTGCATTGCTGACAGTATCTAAAAGGCAATTTGTATTACTTAGTTTTGATGCTTGTTTGACTTAAACTAGGGCCATTAAATTATGTTAATGGTATACTAGGCAGGTGCAGTGCATCACAGGTAGCCAATCATGCAGGCAGCACCTACAGTAGAGCACTACAAAGTATGCATACACCCTACAGTCTGATTTTCCCCCATATTCTGCACCATTGGAGTACAGACTTGGGAATTTTAACTGAAAGAATGCTAGGGGCTGCTGCAGGTCTGCTACATCTGCATGTGCTTGATGCTGAAGTCAATGCTGCTGCTGCTGACAATAGGCCTAGGCATAGAAGGAGAAGAGTGTTCAGGCCCAGGGTAACCTTCCAGGAGCTGCATGACCTGGAGATTGTAGAGCACTACAGGGTGGACAGGGACATACTACAAGCAAGAGGTCACTGAGCTCTGCTGCCCTCAACTCAGACCCAGAGCCAAGAGAGGGGAACCCATCCCAGTGGAAACAAAAAGGTATATGTAGCCCTTAGGATAATAGACACAGGTACCTTCCAAAGACCAACTGGGGATATGATGGGGGGGGTCTTACAAACATCAGCATCCAGGGTATTCTACCAGTTTCTGGATGCCATGCTATGACATGCCAGTGAGCACATTTATTTTCCTCTCATCCTTGAGGTGAGGGCCAGCAATATGCAACACGTCTACCAAGTAGCACACTACCCTGAGGTACTGAGTGCCATAGAATGCACTCATGTACACGTCAAGGCACATCATACATGGTGAGGAGGGTAGAATCTACATCAACCAGAAGGGGTACCACTCCCATCAACTGCCAGGTCATGTGCAATGCCCAGGGCATTATCATGAATGTGTGTGCTGGCAGCCCTGGCAGTTATCATGACTCCCATATCTGGCATGCATCACAGCTATACCAGATGTTTGCTGGGAGATATCCCTCATGGTGATGCTGGCTACGCACTGGAACCATGGATGACATCACCCATGAGAAATGCACACAATGAGGAGAACTCCATAATGAGGCACACGCACAAACTAGAAACATCATAGAGTGTGTGTTTGGGCTGCTGAAGTCATGGTTCCAGTGCCTCGATATATCTGGTGTAGCCCTCCAGTACTCCGCAGCCACATGTGAACATATGTTTACAGTATGTGCCATGCTATACAATATGATTTTGTAGAAACAGCTGCAGCAAGGTCAGCAAAGGGAAGGGCTATATGGAGCTCTACCCATGCTAAGGCCACCACAGCCACACTCACAGGAGAACTCGGAACAGGGTCCCCCCTGATGATGTCCCTGTACACCCTGGCATTGCCTAACAGACAACGCATAGCACATTCACTGATAACCTAGGGCCCTAGGGACTGACATCTTACTCCTACACGCATACATATATTATCATCACTGATGCCAGGCAACCCACACAATCTGTACCTTTCCATGTATTGGCTGTGTACTGCTTGCAGCACACAGAGTCAGCCCTGAACTACAGGTTTGTCAACTGCATCATTCACAAGGTAAGTCTCTAACCTACACATTAATTGTAAGGATTACTATAATATGGTATCACATGTATGGATCTGCTGCTGTTATGCAAGGAAATATAGTGGGCTATTTGGAGAGATGAAACATCCACATGGGACTACAGATACCCAGTCCAATAGTATGTGCTCCTTAATATTCACTAGGCCTCATGGCTGGAATGTTCATGACATCAAGCTAGGGAGATGTTAAACAGTGGGCATACATGATATTTGGACAACTGTCTACTCAAGCTGATCATGTGCTTTTGTTCCCCCACCCCAACACAACAGTGTACACATATAACTGCTTTAACAGAAAATCAGCTATGGTATATCAGTGGACCAGGCAATCCCAGGGCTGTAACATAGATATCGCTCACACATTGTATGTCTCTCTTCATACAGGATAACAATGTACATATTTATGTTGTTGACTGTGTGATGAATGAGTTCTCTCTGTCTGGAGACCTGTGTGGCTCAGTGGACTAGGGAAGCTAGTATGGCTGATGCTGTTGATGGTTCTAATCTGGAATTACATCTTTTGCATGTAAGGTAAGTACTATGTTGTGTTTTCAAAGATTGTCATCCCTCTCAACCTCTTAGTGCAAGAATCTGGACAAAGCCTGAAAGACTGGGGGACAAAGGCCTAAACATAAGGACATATTTTAAATATTGTTCCCATAAACCTAGAAAGTTGATTCATTAAATGTGTTAAATTATTACATATTTCCGGAAGGATATAAAGTCTGAAATACAAAAGTTTGTCTGTATTTAGTATAATGTGGTGACGTCGATATTCAATAATTCATCAGAAGACTGCAAATGTATGAGGAACAGGCCAAGCATATTAGGCAAAACTCTAGACATTCTGTGAAAATCAGGAGAGTTGAGGGGTATGCAGACTGTCAGTCTGTTGGTGGTGTAACATTACCAACCTCAGTTACATATTAAGTACAGCGCACAGCTGGGGAATGCCATAGACATTTTGAGTGAAGTACAATACTGCAGAAACGGGTGGATGTTAATGTCTGCAACATACAAAATCCCAGACTGGAGTACCAGTAAGTGTGGCCTGGAGTCACTTTATAAGTACTGACAGTCCCACTGGGCATGCCTATACACTTAGTTAAAATGAGCGCAATTCTGTTGCTCCTTCATCAAAATGACCTGTTATGTATAAATGTCTGTACATACAGGCATATACATATACATATCTGTCTGTCACTATCTTTCTCTCACATGCATAGTATATATATATATATATATATATATATATATATATATATATATATATATTGCTATGCAGTATGAAATAGATATATACTGATAAATATATATATATATATATATATATATATATATAGAGCTATTCATATTAAAATGATACATAGACTCCCCTATATATCTACATAACACGTATATATCAGACACACACACAGCTACATTTATATATACATCCCTGTTATATACAGAGATATGTATGTGGATGTCTGTATTGTCTGACATACCTTAATAATGCTGTGTAAATCTGCACTATCACACAACCATACTGTTGCTCAAAGGATCCAAAGTAAGGGGTGCAACAGTACATAATCCACTTACCTACAGACCCCTGTGCCTGGTGGATGTCACCACGTAGACAGACACAGGTGAGCAGGTGGTGTAATGTATACTGTTGTCAACACGTGTATGGACAGAGCACATTGTTCCTGCCCACAGGTTCACCTATGTAACTGCAGACAGCCACATATGGCCATACTGGTAACCGTACACACATAGCTAGGATAACAACAGTTATCTCACTGTTAGGATACTAGATGCAGATAACAGTACAAAGTGATATCACTCTGCAGGTTACAGATGCTGTTCAACAGAAGCCTAGTTTGTGTAATGCACAATTACTGTGCCTGCAATCACATATACAACAGATGTCTAGATAGGTAGAGGTTCTAATCTCACTCCAGCCCACTTGCTGCGTGTCTGTGTCTGTGTGTGTGTATATTCCCCTGCAAAACAACAGCCATGCCCTTATGGGCTATCAACCTGCAATGGCTATGCACTTTTTGGGCCTGTAACTTGCTGCTGGCTTCCAAACTACCCTCTTCTACAAGGCCTAATGATGTCAGCCACCTTAAGACTACCAGCTGGCAATGTAGTATCAGATGTAAGCCGTGGCGCAAGCAATAACTACTGTGACTTATAGTGTGAGACTAGATAGGTAGGGGTTCTAATATCTCACTCAAGCCCACTTGGTGAGTGTATGTGTATATTCCACTGCAAAACAACAGGCATGCCCTCATGGGCTATCACCCTGCAATGGCTATGCACTTTTTGGGACTGTAACATGCTGCTGGCTTCCAGACTACCCTCTTCTACAAGGCCTGATGATGTCAGCCACCTTAAGACTACCAGCTGACAGTGTAGTATCAGACATAAGCTGTGGCACATGTGATAACTGCTGTGTTCTATAGTGTATAAGACTAGATAGGTAGGGTTTCTAATCACATTCCAGCCAACTTTGTGCATGTGTATATATCCATATGGTATAACCTTGGTAACTTAGACATAGGCATGGTTTTATTTGTAGCAGGGGATGTATTCCCCCAAAGGACTGACCACAACAAGGCCTGTTTATGTCATCAAGCATAATATCTCCTAGATTGATAGTACTAACAGACATTAGGTGTGTTGCATGCAACACATACTGTGATCTGTAGTATGAACCATTACATAGGTAAGTGTTCACATCTACATACAACCAGCTTGCAATATGTGTGTGCCTTGGCATGTCTTGTACATAGTGATTGGAAGTGGTGCTAGCCTCAATGTAACCATGTTTGTGTGTGAGCCTGTTAGGGCATTGTACATCATATTATGGAACCACAGGAAGTTTGAAGTGAACTAGAATAATGGCCATATAGCCCTCACAATCATAGACATCGTCATACCCATAATTACAGGATCAGCACATATTGCCCCAGACCAATAGGGGCACAGACAGATGCCCTTTGTTGAGATGACAGTCACCCAGTCAATCAGACAGATGGCATGTGCTGAGGTGCACTGAGGTGCTTTGTGTGCCATTAGGCAGGGTTCTGTTCCAAGGGTGTGTTTCAATCTGCTAGACAAATCTTTCCCACAAGCATGTAGTACTAATGTCACATACTAGGTTAATGTCCTTACAGTGAGTCATCCATCTATTATGCTTCCTACAGGTAGGTAGCATATGCAATCAAGCAGGGTCACACATTGCCCTGTATGCAAGGCACAAATCACCTCTGAGTAGTCTAGATGCCTCAGGCAACAATAACTCTTATTGTAGATGATCCCAGTTGAACACATACTGAAAACGTGAAGTGTCCTTTTGAGGGACCATACTGTTGTGTGGAATTACCAGTACTGCTTGGAAAGGTATGTCAACAAATATGGCGATTGCACTTAGATATTGGCATGCTGAGGGAAAGGTACGTGGAGGTTATGAGTATGTCACTTACTGGTGACTGTGGCCTTAGCTATGCCATATGATCCCTGCAATACCACTGTAGATTCATGGTGATCTGGTCATAGGCGACTCAAAAGTGTGACACACAGATGTCCCCCTCACCGGATTGGACAGGGAAAAGGTCACTGTCAGCTGCCTGTCAAGTGCTAGGAGCTGTCAAATCATGCATGAACTCAAGTCACTTAGCAACAATTTACCGTTATGACTCTGTCATAGTACATGTTGGAGTGAATGATTTGAGATGTATCTCTCTAGACTATATGAAGAGAGACATGACTGAACTCTCAGATTATGTGTCCCAGGCAGGTATGTCCCTAGCCCTAAGCAGCATTCTACCTTCACCTAGGATGATGTCACAATACAGAAAAAAAATGATTGATTTCAATAATTGGCTTAGCTTCTGGTGTCACTCCAGGGTTATCCAGTATCTGACAGGCAGGGAAGACATGATTAACAGGCCATGCTGCTTTGCCAGGGATGGCCTTCACCTGTCTCCTTAAGACTTCAGATACTGGCAAAGATGCTTGCCTCCCCCATAGTGCCTTTTTTAGGCAATGTCAAAACAACAAAATTTCCAGTGTAAAGAAATCCACTAGAGATAGACTCAAGTTCTTTCTGCTTAAAGCTAGGAGCCTAAACAGTAAACTGCACTCTCTGGAAGCACTCCTCACTTTGGAAGATGCTGACGTCTGTGCAGTCACTGAGACTTGGTTCAAGGCTGCAGAGATCACCCTGGCTGTACAAGGCTACAATACCTTTCACACATTCAGACCTCAAAACAAGCATGAAAGAACCAAAGATGGAGGTGTATCCATGTTCATTAAATCCAAATACACCTCGAGATTGGTAAAATAGTATGACTCTTGAGCTACTCCAGGTACAAATAACTACAGGCAAAGTACTCTACCACATCATCACTAGCTACAGGTCCCCTGCCATGAACCATAAGAAGCACACCATCTACCTGGACTTGCTAATGTCACTCAGTATGCAGCCATTTTGGTCATGGGAGATTCAACTATCCTTCCATCAACTGGGTGACTTACATGAGCACACACATGATCACTCTGAGGTTACTGGATTTTGTTAATTCAAATGACATGGAACAGTTGGTCTACACCCCCCTACAAGGGGTTCAAATGTCATAGACCTACTGCTTACATAGGGGAAGGTTCACTGCATTACACCCTGTGTCTTACCCTACCTGGTAAGGTCAGACCATAAATCAGTCTAGTTTGAAGTAAAAATCAGACCTGACACTCTCACAGGAGCAAAAAAGCTGAAAAATGTATCCAAAGCAAACTATAGCTTACTAAGTGATGGTATAAAAAGTTTCAAAACCCCTGCTAACACAGCCAACAATGACTCATATGCCGAAGAGAATACAAATGCCCTATATAGTGACTTAAACAAATGTATTCACTCAGCTGTACTTAACAAGACTAAAACCAGTCCCCCCCCCCCAAAAAAAAAACAACAAGCCACTCTGGTGGACTGTAAGTATAAATAAGTTATATAACAAAAGAAAGAAACTGATATTTAAGAACTAGAGGGAACTTACTCAACAGAGGAAGAATATCCTCCACAGCTTGAACAAGCAAATCAGATATCATGCAAAGTCCTCTAAAGCTAGTTACAAGACTAAATTAGCACCCCTAGCTAAAGACAACCATAAGGCATTCTTTAGTTATGTCCAAAACCTAAAAGAGAATGCCCAGCTGTATGCTGAAGCTATAGTGGACAGTACTACTCACACTGAACCTAAGGAAATTGCCAACCTGCTATCTGACAGATTTGGCAATAACTTCTCCCCCCAATCTCCACCTGTCATACCTCAAAGCATTCCTGACATCAGTCCTCTACTGAATATCTCCAAAGAGCAGGCCATACAAGCACTCTCCAAGGTCAAAAACACAGCCTCTATGGGACCAGATGCATCCCAGATTGCTTACTCAACAATCTAAAACAAGACCTAGCAAAACCACTTGGCACTCTCTTTAAACATAACCTGAGCACTGGCTTTGTTCTGGCAGAGTGGTGAATAGCAACAATAATCCCCTTGCAGAAAGGGGGTCCATTAACTGACCCAGGAAACTATTTACCCATAAGCCTAACCAGCCTTATCTGCAAGGCCATGGAAAGAATCATCATAGACCTTATCAACAAGGACACAGGAGACCTTCAAACTCTTGACCTGACCCAGTTTGGTTTCATCAAGGGTAGATCTTATTACTAAACATGGTGCACTTCTTTGAGAATATCCCCAAAGCCCTGGATGAGGGCAAAGCAGTACATACCACCTACCTTGATTTAGCCAAGGCTTTTGACAGAATCCCACACTTAGAGATCATTGAGAAACTCTTCCAACTGGGGATTAACCCATATGTCACTAAGACAGCCAACTGGCTCACTAACAGAATGCATACTGTCAAAGTTGGGGAGTCCACTTCCACCAGTAGACCAGTTACCAGTGGGGTACCATAGGGATCTGTACTGGGCCCTTTACAGTATCGAATATATTTCTATGAGGTCTAGGTGAAAGTAGATGGCCTGTGTGTTACCAAATTTGCAGATGACTGCAAATTGAGTCCTCCAACAATGTAACCATATTACAGAAGGGGCTGACACAGACAGATGATTGGTGCCAATGTCACGGACTTTAACTAAATACAAAAAATGCCTCATTATCCCCTTTGGCAAAAAAGTAGCCCTTGCTAATTATGACACAGATAGCACCCCTCTAAGCTCCAACCCAGTGGTGTGAGACTTGGGAACACAGGTTGATAACAATCTAAACTTTGATCGCCATGTGTCTATAGCTGTAAGGAAAGCCTTCTACATTGTGCATCTCATAAATAAGGGCATCACATCCAAGATTAAGGAGGTTATAACTCCACTGTACTTGACCATTATCAGTCCACTAATTGAGTACAATGCTCCCTTCCATATGTATCTCACCTGACACCTGCAGCAACTGGACAGACTACAGAGGTTTCTAAGAGAATCCAAAGCCTCCTAAACGTGGCTTACATGAAAAAAAACGATGTACTGTGTAACACACAGGCTGCTGAGAGGGGAGCTGTACCTGGCCTACAGAGCAATCTCTGACTCTGCCCAAATGGAAATCTGCACATCCACAAATCAAATGGGACAACTGTCACTCACTCCAGAGAACTCGACCTAGCCTGTGACATTTATAGAATATGATGGAGTGACAGCTATATCTCCCAGAGATTGCTACTCCTCCAGAATAAACTCCCACTTCATGTGAAGCAGAGCTTCTCAATGGCCCTATTTAAGTGCAAACTTGACAATTGGATGGGTGACTGTAAATTTGCCCCAGGGGTGGCACCTCTGTCCCTCATGGACAGGGGTAGTCAGAGCTGGTCATAAATCACTCTGCTAACAACGACCATCTAACTATGGTCAGTTAGGGTACATGGGTTTTTACATGGCTAGGCTTGTAAAGGCCCTAGGGCCATTAGCCTAGTAACCTCTGATGAACCTATGAACCTATCCAACCCAATATCATATTCATGGGTGACTATAATTACCCCACTATTAACTGGGAATCATATATGACACAAAACATGCTGGGGCAGAAATTCCTGGATTTTGTAAACACAATGGTCAACATTTTCTGGAATTCATAAATTCCAACACCTTGGATCAACTTATCCACACTCCCACCAGGGGCAGAAAATATCCTAGACCTGGTCATTACCAACATGGATGACTGATGTTCCACACCAGAGGTCAGTTCCTCATTGGTCAGATCCGACCACAAGCTAATCACCCTAGACATCTACATCCCGTCCCTACTCCCCATTAGGGAAACCACTGTAAAAAATTTCTCCAAAGCCAACTTCATGCTTCTTAAGACAGAAGTGGCAAATTTACGATACCCATGCAGATGGACAATAGAGATATGACTGCTGAATCCTACACAAATGCACTTTATAAGCACTTACACAAGTGCATGGATCGTGCTATCCCTAACAGAACCAGGATGCTATCCTCCAAAAAAAGGAAGCCAATTTGGTGGTCCCCTGTCAAAAACAAACTCTACAACAGAAGAAAGAAACTATTGCAAAAAAGAGTAAAATCCCATGATTGGAGGAACTCCCTGGTCAGCCTCAGTAAGAAGCTGAGATCCCTCATAAAATCTTCCAAAACTAGTTACGAAAACAAAATCACCACTGATTCTAAAGACAACCACAAAGCATTCTATAGCTATGTCAAGAATCTCAATGGCAACACTAAGATCTGCTCTGAGTTACAGCACAATGGCACTAAATATACAGAACCAACTGATATTGCCAACATCCTGGCAGATAGGTTCAGTGCTAACTTTACCCCCCCTCACCCCCTAAAGGGCACATCTCTATACCGGAAGAATGCAAAGTTCCTGTAATCACGGCTGCACACGTGAAAACCACACTCTCCAAAGCCAAGAAGACAGCATCAATGGGACCTGACAACATCCCAGGCTGCATTCTACATGAACTACAGATTGAACTGGCCATCCACCTAAGCACCGTGTTCAATCACAGCCTCACCTCAGGCTTTGTTCTCACTGAATGCTGTACAGCAACAGTTATCCCACTCCACAAAGGGGGAGCCACCACGGACCCCGGGAACTACAACCCCATTAGCCTAGTGAGCCTGGTCTGCAAGGCCATGGAACATATCATCATGGAACTTACAAAGACATTAGTAATCTCCAAACTCTGGACCCCACCCAGTATGTACAGTATACAGGTTTGTAAAAGGCAGATCATGTCTCCTAAACTCGATACACTTCTTTGAAGAAGTCATCAAAGCCATAGACGAGGGTAAGGTGGTTCACACAGCCTATCTAGATCTCGCCAAGGCTTTTGACACCACCCCCCACTCTGGAATTATAGATACACTCACTAAACTAGGTATAAATCCCTACGTCACAAGATGGGTTGTCAACTGGCTCACTGACAGAACCCACACTGTGAAAGTAGCAGACTCCAAATCCAACTTCAGACCATTGACAAGTGGAGAACCACAGGGTTCAGTCCTGTCCTGTTTGGTATCTACTTTTCTGAAGTACAGGCTAACACAGAAGGTCTTTGGCTAATGAAGTTCGCAGATGACTGCAAACTAGGAGCCATAATTGAAACTCCTAACGATGTGGACATCCTACAAAAGGGCCTCACTGAGACAGATGCCTGGTGTAAAAGCCATGGCTTCAAGCTCAATGCCAAAAACTGCATTGTCATCCCCTTTGGTAAAAACTCTGTACCCATGAGCTACCACATAGGTGGCAGTCTACTTAACACCAAAAGTGTGATAAGAGACTTTGGGACACAGGTGGACGGTAGTCTCTCCTTTGATAATCACATCGTCAGGAAATCCTTCTACGTGGCACACCTCATCACAAAAGGTTTCTCATCCAGGAAAAAAAGAGGTCATTGTTCCCCTCTACTCATCACTCATTAGACCCATTATAGAGTACAATGCCCCCTTTTGGTATGTACGTCACAAGACATCTACAACAACTGGAAAGGCCTCAGAAGTACTTCACAAAGATGATTACCAGCTTCAAACAGATGCCCTATGCAGACCATCTCAAAAAACCCCAGCTTTACTCCATCGCATATCGCCTACTCAGAGGCGATCTCTGCCTAACATACAAAGCTATGTAAAACCCAGAGCTGTTGGACATGCTCCACTTAAAGAAATCTCAATCCCTCCAAGCTAGGGACCTAAACCTTGTCACCACAATAAACAGAATATGCTGGAGGGATAGATTCCTGTCCCAGAGACTTCCCATACTCTGGAACAAACTACCTATCTATATCAAACAAAGCTCTTCATTAGCACTCTTCAAGAAAAATCTTGATGATTGGATGCGAAATAGGAAATTAACCCCAGGGATCACCTCTGTGGCTCTGCTTGACAAGATCACAGGAAAATAATTTTCTTGGGTGGCGAAAGCCAGGGGACCTTTTTAGTTAGGCTTATATAGGCCATAGAGCCAATAGCCTAGTATCTACCTATGAACCTATGAACAAACTCCCTGGACCAGATTGTCAATACACCAACCGGACATGGAAACATACTGGATCTGGTCTTACTGATATGGGAGAGTGCTGCACACCCCCAGTGTAATGTCTTCTCTGGTAAGATCAGACCACAAAATGGTCTTCTTTGAGCTAAAAATAAAACCTGGAACCTCAGCGAACCCTGAAATGTTCAAGAACTACTCAAAGGCTAACCTCCTAATATTAAGTGATAACCCAGCAAAATGTAAGCCCCCATAAACCTTGAGAACACTGCTGACTACACAAAACTGTTCATAGAAAGCCTATAGACAGGGCAAAAATCATCCTGCACAAGGAAGAGTAACCTTGTCTGGTGGACATCTGCAATAAATAAACTCTATCACAAAAGGAAAAAAATGTTGTCTAGGACCAAGAAGGAGCAGGTGCCCAATTGAAAGCGATCTCTTCTTAGCCTGAACAAGCAAATAAGAGCACTAATGAAATCCTCCAAAGCAAACTTTGAGTCCAAGTTGGCCACATCTACTGGAGACAATCATAAGGCCTTCTTCACATATGTCTGCAGCCTCAAAGGAAGCACCCTGATCTGCTCAGAACTGGTGGTCAAGGACACCACATACATAAATGCTTTAGATATAGCCGATATGCTGGCTGACAGATTCAGTGAAAACTTCACCCTTCTGCCCCCCATCAGTAAATCAGGACATTCCTAGTACCTACCCCCCCCCCTTATCTATAGGGAACAGGTCATCCTGCTATCTCCAAGGCAAAAATATAGCCTCCATGGGACCCAATGACATCCCAGGCTGCATCCTACATGAACTCAGGCAGGAACTTTCAGCACCATTAGGCACCATAGTCAACCAAAGCCTGAGTACCAGCTTCATCTCAGCTGAGTGTAGGACAGCCACTGTCATCCCTTTGCACAAAGATGAAGCATCCACCGATCCAGAAAATTATAGACCCATCAGCCTAACTAGCCCGATCTGCAAGGCCATGGAATGGATTATCATGGACCTCATTAAAATGACATTGGCAACCTCCAAAATCTCGATCCCATACAGTTTGGCTTCATCAAGGGGAAGTCATATCTGTTAAATTTCGTCGACTTCTTTGAAGCAGTCACCAAAGCCATGAATGAGGGGAAGACGGTGCACAATGCCTACCTTGACCTGGCCAAAGCATTTGACACTATTCCCCACTTGGGTATAATGGATAAACTCTCTCAACTAGGCATCAATCCATATATTACCAGATAGGTAGCAAACTCACTCACTGATAGAACCCACCTAGTCAAAATGAGGGAAAGCCACCTCAAGGAGTAGACCCAAGGGGTCGGTCTTAGGACCTCTATTATTTAGGATATACTTTTCTGAGTTGCAGGCCAAAACCAGTGGGCTATGATTGACCATGTTTGCAGATGACTGCAAGCTGGGTTCTGTCATCACTTCTCTTAGTGATATGGACATCCTTCAAGAGGGTCTCACTCACACAAATGACTGGTGCCAGAAACATGGCCTCAAGCTGAATACCAAAAAATGCATCATCACCCCCCTTTGGAGAGAGTGAAGTCCCCACAAATTATCACATTAATAACAACATCCTAAGCATGCAGTCAGTCATGAGGTATTTGAGTATCCAGGTTGATAGCAACCTGAATTTTGACCACCATGTTGCTTCCGTTGTATGGAAAGCTTTCTACATGGCCCACCTCATGAATAAGGGTATCTCATTCAGGGACAAGGAGGTTATAACATCCTTGTATTCTTCCCTTATAAGGCCCATTATTGAGTATAACTCCTCTTTTGGCATGTACCTCGCAAAGCACATGCAGCAGCTGGAGAGACCACTGAGGTTCCTCACCAGGAGAATCCAGGGCCTCAAACATCTTTCCTACACAGATAGACTAAAAGCCATGTCCCTCTACTCAGTTTCATACAGACTCCTCAGAGGTGACCTCTATCTGGCATACAAAGTAATCTCAGACCCCACCTTGATGGGACTGCTGCATATCTGCAAGTCAAGCTCCACTCGAGTAACCCACATGCGCAACCTTAACCTGGTCTGTCTCATCAATAGGACTTGTTGGCGGGACATATTTGTGTCCCAGAGACTCCCCCCATCTGTGGAATAGACTCTCTCTCCACGTTAAGCAGAGTACCTCATTATCACTTTTTAAGAGCAACCTGGATAACTGGATGGGAAACAGAAAATACACCCCTGGGATTCCACCTATGACCATGCTGGACAGGGGCATTGGGTGCTGACTTGTCTAAACATGGGCCAAACTCTTGGCTAGGCTTATAAGGGCCTCAGGGCCAGTAGCCTAGTAACTTCCTATGATCCTACAGACATGGGAAGTCATTATTAAATACAATCCTGGGTATTGACTAGAGTATCTATGATATATTGGGATGAAACAGCTAGGTTTGAAACGACCTCCAGGTCAATAGCCTAGTAACCTCCTATGATCCTACAAGCATGTTAATAGCTGCATAAAGGCAGCTGTATCCACCAGGAAGAAGAACAAACCACTCTGGTGGAATCACAACATCAATAGTCTGTACAACAGAAGGAGGAAAATCATGGCAAAAATTAGGAGGTGTAGCACCCAGCAGGATAAAAGCACTCTCAGCAAACTAAACAAACAACTCAGAGGACAAATAAAGTCTACCAAAGCCAAGTTTGAGGTAAATTTGCCTTCCCAGGCCAAGGACATACATGAGGCATTCTTCAGCTATGTCTGCAACCTCAAAGGCAATAAACAATTGTGTGCGGAGTTCTTTGTTAATGGAGCCACCTGTAATGAGCCAGAAGATATAGCAGGCCTACTGGCCAACACATTCAGCTCCAACTTTACTCCCTCTCCCCCTCAACTTTCCCTCAGAAAATACCATCAGATATAATTTCCACTACTATCACTAGGGAACAGGTCCTTAGTGCTCTATCTAAGGCCAAGAACATGTATCAATGGGCCCAGACAATATCCCAGGATGCCTTCTAAATAGCATGATGCATGACCTATCAGACCCTCTGGGATTGCTGTTCAGCTATAGCTTCCAAACATGCTTCATGCCTCACAAATGGAGAACAGCAACAGTTATCCCTATGCAGAAAGGTGAGCCATCTGCATACCTTGGAAACTACAGACTCATAAGTCTCACTAGTCTCATATGCAAAACTATGAAAAGAATTATCATGGAAATTATCACTAATGCCATAGGAAAAAATGGCCAGACACTGGATCCAACCCAATTTGGTTTAATCAAGGGTAAATCATGCCCACTCCACCTGAAAGACTTCTTTGAGAAGGTTACCAAAGCAATAAATGAGGGCAAAACAGTTCACACCGTTTACCTTGACTTGGCCAAGGCATTGGACACAATACTCTACTGAGGTATTGTTGAAAAGTTCAAGGTTAGGTGTAAACACTTATGTTACCTGATGGATAGCCAGGTGGCTCACAGACAGGACCTAGAAAGTTATAATTGGAGAGTCCACCTCTACAAAGAGGCCAGTCACAAGCAGAGTACCTCAGGGATCGTTCCTGGGACTGCTCCTTTTGGAATTTACTTCTCTGAAGTCAAGGCTAATGTCAGTGGTCTCTGACTGACTAAATTTGCAGATAATTACAAATTAGGAGCAACTATAAAATCCCCCACTGACACAAATGTTCTCCAGGAAGGGCTGACACAAGCAAATAACTGGTGTCATGGTCTAAAACTAAATACCAACAAATACGATAGTATCCTTTAGGAAGTCATCCATCTCTGGTAAGTATCATACTGACAGCACACCTCTAAGAGCTGAAGTCAGGGACTTGGGGACACACAGAGACAGTAATCTAGCCTTAGACCATCACGTGTTTACAGTAGTGAGGAAATCATTTGATGTTGTGCAAGCTATAACAAAGGTATGGCACCTTGGTCCAAGGAGGTCATGTTCTACTGTATTCATCATTCATCAAACTTATCATTGAGTACAACCAGGCACATTCATCAATTGGGACGTCTACAGAGGTTCCTCACTAAAAGAATACAGGGCATGATTAACATGTACTATGCAGACCACCTAAAGGTCATATCTCTGTATTCTGTCTCCTACATGTTGTTGAGGGGATAGCTATGCCCAGAATACAAGGTATTATCAGACCCCACTCTGATGGACCCCTGCGTATCCACAAAACAGCACCAGAATTACACATTATAAAGGCTTAAATGTTGACTGTGATATAAATAGGACCTGCTGGACAGAAAGGTATGTATCCCAGACACTACCTCTTCTCTGGAAAAGGGTCCTCATCCATGTGAAACATAGTTCCTCCTTAACCCAATTCAAGTGTAACTTGGACAATTGGATGGGGAGCAGGAAATTCATCTCTGGTTTGACACCTATTTCTTAATGGACACAGGCAACCTATAAATAGCTCATCTCCCAAGCCCCTACTTTTAAATGTTTCATCTCCCAAGACCCTGATTACACTTATCTAGGATACGAGAACCTGTCAGAGATTTAGGATGCATGGCTAGGCATAAAAGACCCCTGCTTGTAAATGTTTCATCTCCCAAGACCCTGCTGACACTTATCTAGGGTACCAGAACTTGTCAGAGATTTGGGATTCATGGCTAGGCTTAAAAAGTCCCCTGTAGTCACTAGCCTAGTACATACCTATGAACCTATGAACTTAAAGCAAATACAGAAAACTATGTACGTGTTCAAATAATGAAGTTTAACCCTCCTGGGCTTTAGTTCTTTTGTGATGCACAAATGTTTACTTCAAGAGAGCATGTTAAAGTCTGCATCAGTCCAAACCTGCAACTTAGAGCATTGAGGGATTACACCCCTGTAGAGATCTGATTTTTCTTCCTTACACACACACACACACACACACACACACACACACACACACACACACACACACACACACACACACACACACACACACACACACACACACACACACCTATATATATTTATCTCTATTTATATATATATATATAAATATATAGATATATATAGAGAAAAAGATAAATCTATAGATATGAATGCACAGATCTATATATAGATATACATATCTATATATAGTTAAGAATATCAATGCAATAAAATGTCAATAGCAAAGTGCAAAAAAAGACTGACATGCACTAATGCAGGCAACTAAAATCTCCAATACACAATAGACTCATAGATTAGTACTAGGCTAACTGCCCTTGTGAGCTATTTTAAGCCTAGCCAATTATCCCTTGTGAGACTCAAACCCTGCACCTTGTGTTTGCAAGGCAAACACCGTAAGCATTAGACCACCCTCCCATCCATCGCAAAAACACAAACAACCCACACCTGACATAAAATTAATCGCAGAAGAAAGGCAACCAGTCCCCTTTTATGATCAGTTTAAATAAAACAAACAAATAAATAAATAAAACCACAAAATTAAACACCCAATAATATCATCAGACATAATTTGTTTGACTAGTGATATTGCTAGGGAAAGTTTTTTTTGTAAAGTGAGGTGCAGGTTTGGGTTAGGGACAGAGCTAGAGTTAGGGTCAGCACACACGACTAAGGATGGGCAGGTGCTTCATTTTTTGTGGTTTGTTTAGCTGTTTAGAGTTTCAGTTTTTTGAGATCAGTTTTGAAGTTCAATTTTTTGTTGTTTTCTTGCTATTTTGAAATACACTCATTTACATCTATATATATATATATATATATATATATATATATATATATATATATATATATATATATATATAGTTTACTATCACAATGCCGACGTGCACTTGCACGGCTATGAAGTATTCGAACAACAGATGTTCGAATACTTCATATTTCGGCAGGTGATGTGAGCGAACATTACCATTGCGAATGGACTGTGCATTCGCAATTCTAACGTTCGCTCATGTGAGGGGATCGCGGTACAGTGCGGTTAGGGAAATACATCCCTTTCCTCACTGTAGTGCGATCTCGGAGTTGGAATATTAAGTTGGGGGGTGTGGGGGGCACAGGGGGCACAGCCCCCCTGCATAACTGTGTGTTTAGGATAGTTAGGTAGGTAGTTACGGGATGGGTGGGAGTGCTGTGTATTGCCGAAAATGTCGCGAGCGACATCTTCGACAATACACAGCTGTTTTTGACATTAGGACAAATCGGAAATGTTCATTTCCGATGTATAAATTCGAAAATGCAGAAACGTTTTGTTCTGATTTTCGAATTTATGATAGTAAACCATATATATATATATATATATATATTAATATATATATATATATATATATATATATATATGGGTTTTATATATATATATATATATATATATATATATATATATATATATATGTATATATATATATATATATATATATATATATATATATATATATATATATATAAATATATATATATATATATATATATATATATCTATATAAAACCCATATATATATATATATATATATATATATATATATATATATATATATATATATATATATATATATATTTATGGGTCTACTTCATTTGATTGAAATTTCATTTAACCTAAACCCATTTGATCAAAAGTTCATTTGATCGAAAATCAGTATTCAAGGAAAATAACAGGGATCTGTCCCCCTCCCCAATGTCGTGTGACCCTGGAGTTGGTATATATAGTTAGGGGGGTGTGGGGGGCAAAGCCCCCATCTACTTTCGATTAAAATCTGTACTTTCTGTGTTATTTTCTTCTTTTAAAGGAAACTAGGTGGGGGAGCTTCACCCCCCCCTAAGTATATATACCAACTCCAGGGTCGCACAACATTGGGGAGGGGGACAGAACCCTGTTATTTGCCTTGAATTCTGGTTTTTGATCCAATGAACTTTCGATCAAATTGGTTTAGGTCAAATGAAATTTCGATCAAATGAAGTAGACCCATATATATATATATATATATATATATATATATATATATATATATATATATATATATATATGCACATATATGAATCTAATGGAAAGGCCCAAATGTTGATACATTACTAAGCATGTGCTGAGCAATAACCTTCCCCAGGATTCAATAAACTCTTTGCAGGAATAGTATTATTTCTGCACGGAGTGAACCGTGTCCGTTTCTGCATAGCCTTAACAGCAGTGCACCTTCTATATTCATAAAGGCATGCTACTGCTAAGGCTAAGTGGAAGTGAACACTACTGAGTGCACAGGGCATGTTTTAGTAGTACTCACACATCCAACACGTCCCCTGCACTCTCCAAGTGTCACACTGCACTTTTTAAATGCTTTTCAGTGTCCGAGGTAACTGAAAGCAAATATAAGTAGTAAAACCATGTCCACAGACACTGAAATAGATAGGAGAGCATTAAATAAATGCAGGGAGGTGTGTGACAGGTACTGTCACACACACCCTGCATTGTGAAAGTGCCATACAGCACTTTACAATGCTTTCAGTGTCCCTGGACACTGAAAGCAAATATAAAATAGTAAAACAGTGTCCACAGACACTGAAATAGGAGATTTTCACATAAATGCAGGGGGTGTGTGACAGGTACTGTCACACACCCCCTACATTGTGAAAGTACAATACGGCCATACCTCTCAACTATACTGGTTTTCACAGAATGTCCAGATGATGTGTTCCCCCAAATATCTGTCCCTACCTGGCAAATAGCTGAAGATTAGAGCCATTAAATAATGACAAACATTTGAGTTGAAGACTCCATATCCTTTGGAAAAGTCATGCTAATGCAAAGCCTATTATTCTATCAACTTTCTAAGTTTGTGGGAGCAATATTTAAAATCTGTCCCTATTTGTCCCCTTATAATTGCCCTTACTGTGACTTACAAGGAGTTCTGATACATGTAAATAAAGTGATTTTATTAATTTCGTTTTTATTTTCCATTCTAGGTTATGTTTAAGTGTAGCTGAGTGGGTTTGTGCGTTAAGGCCCTCTGCTCAGCATTGTTTAAACATCCCATAGTGGCTAAATAAAAATGTACAGCTGAAATCCTAATGATGAGATAGTGTAGTGGTGAGAGTCCTGGCTTTGCATGCAGGCGTTCACAGTTGAAGTACCAAAGACAGGTACTTTTTTAAAATGGGAAAGCATTGTTAAAATTAATTTTGCTATGTTATATTATGTAGTAAGTGATAATTGTTACCCAGGGTAGTGTAGCTGGTACAAAATGGAAGTGTGAGGGTATATAACATGTGAAATCACCCAGGTATATACAAGTGTCCCATACACTATAGTCACACCCCACAGTAATGTAATGAAAACATATAGGGAGATGTCATGTAAAGTAAATCATATACACTTAATATGTCAGTAATGGTTAAATAATTTACAACCTGATATTTTTCAAAAAGGAAAACTGAGCAATGCTTAGCAATGTTGAACTCTGCTTACCCTGTGTAAGCATTACTTAGACTGAAATTCTAAGCAGGAGTCAGCTCAGGTAACCAGATTTGTGCATTGCTAAGCACCGCTCAACACTTAGCCCTTTAAGCAGTGCTCAACACAGCTTAGCGGGTTTGTGCACTGGTAAGCTGAACTCAATTGCTTTAAAATGGTCCAATGATGGCAAAGGATGGGAATATGGCTTTATTTAAACCGCACCAGAGGGAATACAGCCAGACCCTGTTGTAGTTGATTTGTGCAGGTACTATGTTGGGCACTGGTGAAGGAGCACGCTTTTGGGTGCAGCGCTTTGGCATTCAGGAGTCCAAGGTCATGACTGGACTCCTTGTAGAAAATCATGATGAGAGACTGTTGCAGGGCCAGTACCAGAACTCACAATACAAAGTGGATGCCTGGGACAGTCTCGCACGTGATCTCACCAGTGCTACTCACATCCCCCAAACGGGTGAGCAGGTATGGCATCATTATGCTGACCTAAAGCAGAGGAAGGGGGTGCTCTTGGCCCAGTGGATCCAAGATGCATGGGAATGGAATGCTCCAGTAGTGTGGAATATCAGTATCAAGTAGTTTGCATCAAATTCTAGCCTGAGTATGTGATAGACGGGTATGCATAATGTTTGTTTTTCTCCCCTACAGCTACAGCAGGGAGGGCTAGCAACATTGAAGCCCATGCTGACAAACTGTTAAGGCTTTGAGAACAGGCTGGTGAGTACAAATCTATCTTGTAGTATAAAGTGCAAATAACTAAGAAGGAGTACATTGTTTATGGCCAGTAAGTATACAGTTACAGTGTCAACCAAATAAATAAAGTTTGTTTGACTAATATTGATCTACAGGATATGTAGCACTAAAGCACTGTGTCATGTTATTGTAATAAAGACCTATACCACAAACTGTTGTGTTTACTCCAGTATGTTGTTGTAGAAATAGAATGTATACAGGTTTTTCCACAGCAAATACGGCTTTGACAGCATGTATTAACTGAGGTTGTTCTGAGAACCAGCTGTTAAGAAATTGTGGAGCTGTAAAACAAAATGTAAATGAAATATGAAATATATGAAAACTGGTACAAAGCACAAAGCACAAACACTCCAGAAAAGAATAACTGATGGCAAAATAAGTAGTCCAAACCCACAGGTTTATTGCAAGTGCTTTCGTTCACAATAATAACATGAACTTCCTCAGACAAACCCTTACAGTCAAACCCAGCATTAAATATACCCCTTAATTATATAATTAAGCAATTCAATTGAATGGTTAACATGTCATCATTGCTACACTTAAATAAACATTCATTAAAAAATAAACATATAGGTCTACACATATAAAAATCACAAATTAGGACAGCCAGTCAACACATACTCCAACCTTATTAACATATAAATAAAAATACCTTAAGCTTATAAAATATCTATTTTGTTTAAAGCAACAATTAGTTGTTACTACATTTCTAAAGATTTTAATTTCAAAATACATTTGATTGAGCAAATTCATTCAAACCAGGAAATGTGTATGCATTAGTTTTAAGCTGCCATAGCGGCTCCTTCTCCTCTAATTTTAGCCCCCATGGTCCTCCTCTAATATTTTTCTTCACTTGTTCAACCACTATATATTTAAACTGGTGTGAGGGATTTTCTACTACATGCTTAGCCAAAGCATTAGTGACATTATGTTTAGAATCTGGTATTGGTACTCATATATTCTTTGTTTAAAAGGGCATTCCATCTTGTCAATATAGAAACTATCACACTGTTGGCACTTAGCCAAATAAACCACCTCCATTGATTCACAATGATATCTCCCTCTAATTTTATAAGTTCGCCCCCTTATTTGATATTCTTTCATTACTAAAATATGCCTACAGTAGTGGCAATGGCCACACCTAACCATGCCTGCATTATATAAATTTGACACCTTAGGACCTTGTAATACGCTTTTTAGATTACAACCCATTTTAAAAATTATATGCGGGTTATCTCCTAACGCTTTATGGATTACACTATCCTCCATAAAGATTGCCCAATTCTTTGTTATAATATCCCTAAAATGGGATGCATCCCCAGAGTAAGGGGTCAGAAAACCAAGGTTAAAACTGTTCCCTTGTGCACATGATCCTAAATTACTCTTGGGTACAAAATCTGATGTACTTGTCATCCCTGGGGTTGGGTCATCTTTCCAAAGAATAGCCTTAAAATGGCAAGAATGTCTTTTGTTACTAACCTCCATTACTAGTTGATCAGTTAATTGCTCTGAATAACCTCTTTTAAGAAATATAGATTTTAAGACCTCACATTCTAACTCAAAATCATTATTCAAGGAGACCATTCTGGTAGTCCTGACTAGTGCCCTTTTACGACAGCCCTTTTTTGGGTAGTATGGATGGCTACTATCAAAGTGCAAGTATGAATTTGAGTAAGTGGGTTTCCTAAAGATTCAAGCCAAATACCTTTTTTCATTAATATCTTTGATCAACTGGACATCAAAAAAACTGAGAGAATCAGTTTCAAACTGGAATGTAAACTTACAAAATGAGTTAACTCAGTGATATCCCTAACAAAATCCCTAGCTGTAGGCTCATCCCCTCTCCAAATAAAACACATATCATCTTGGTATCATGTATACCAGACTGCATTACTTTTAAAGCCCTCATTATGAAAGAGGAACTGCCTTTCCCAATATGCTAAAACACAGATGGTGAAACTACCCACGTAGGGTGATTCCATGGCCACTCCTGTGTTCTGGAGGAAGAATTCATTATTGAACAGAATGAAATTATTTAATAGTACTATATCTAAAAGTGTCTCAGTGAGGTCAATTTCTTCACCATCTACTCCTTTGAGCAACAAAAAATCATGAACCCACTCAATATCTAACCTTTGAGGAATGACTGAATATAAATCTTTGATGTCAACAGTTAGGAAGTTACAGTTACTGTCAAAATCTAAATGGTTAAGACCTTCCAGAAAACCCTAAGAATCTCAACAGATCTGGGGTTCATTAGCTAAATATTTCTTTATTTTATGATCTACCAGTTTGGCACAAGCATATGTTATTGATTTCCTACCATCCACAATGGGGTGGAATGGGGGATTAGATATGTCCTTATGGATTTTGGGTGTACCAAAAATAACAGGTGTCAATGGTGCAGCCATGTCTAAATAATGAAAACAATCCAAGTTTATACTGTTTTCAATAAATAAATCATTCAACATATTCCTCACACATTGATGAGCAACATTTAATTCATTATGCGAAACCTTAATATAAGTATCACCCTCCAAGATGCCATACATCTTTTGGTTATAGTCCCTTTCATCCATAAAGACAAGCCCACCCCTTATCTGGCTTCATGACCCTAATATTGTGAACTTTAAGTGAATTCAGTAAATTTCTCACATTTCTGTCTACAACAGTACCACTTATTTTACCAATAGGCTTACTAGCCATGGCTCTAATGTCCATATCACATAGCTTTTCATACAAGGCTATGGTCCAATTCATAGGTGGGTTAAAGACACTAGCAACTCTACTGTGGTTAACTACTTCAGACTGATTTTCTAATAATACTGTAAGGTTTAATTTACGTAAAAATACTTTTAGATCCAACAACGTTCTTGATACATCAGCTCTTACTGCTGGAACATATGTGAGCCTCCTTGCTAAAATATCCACAACATCTGCAGGGACTTCAAAGTAAGAGAAGTTGTATATCACAAAAGCCCCTTCTTTATTCGTAACAATAACTGGTCCCACAGTACCTGTATAAATTCCAGGATTTACAGCTACCTCCTGTGATGGTTCTGCTTGTTCCGCTGCTGTTTGCGGTTCCACAGCTGCTGTGACAATTGCTGTTGGTTCTTCTGCCCTCCATGAAAACCCTGATTATTGTGTGAAACATGAGATGGTCCAGGGTCTCCATTAATAGGATTATGGTGCTGTAATTCCCTAATGCATTCACTACATCTGACTTCATTTCCATCAGTTGTATCTACACCCTCGAAAGAATCCCCATCGTCCTCATCAGGGTGGGAGGAGTTAGCATTGTCAGTTGTTATGATAACAATTGCTGCACTGTATTGTCTGACTTGAGTATCTGATGGTTCAGGATAGGCGTTACCCTTATCATAGTCGTGTCTATCTCTCACCATCTTTTTCTTTTTAATATCAAGACTCTTAGCTATGTTTGACTAGACCTATTATAGAATATATTAGAGATCTATTATATATAGTGGCTGAACAAGTGAAGAAAAATATTAGAGGAGGACCATGGGAGCTAACATTAGAGGAGAAAGAGTGCTATGGCAGCTTAAAACTAATGCATATACATTTCCTGGTTTGAATGAATTTGCTCAATTAAATGTATTTTGAAATTAAAATCTTTAGAAAGGTAATAACAACTAATTGTTGCTTTAAACAAAATAGATCTTTTATAAGCTTAAGGTATTTTTATTTATATGTTAATAAGGTTGGAGTATGCGTAGACTGGCTGTCCTAAATTGTGATTTTTTATATGTGTATATCTATATGTTTATTTTTTAATGAATGTCTTTTTAAGTGTAGCAATGCTGACATATTAATCATTCAATTGAATTGCTTAATTATGTAATTAAGGGGTATATTTAATGTTGAGTTGGACTGTAAGGGTTTATCTGAGGAAGTTCATGTTATTATTGTGAACGAAAGTGCTTACAATAAACCTGTGGGTTTGGACTACTTGTTTTGTCACCAGTTATTCTTTTCTGAAATATGAAATATATACTGCACTAAGCTCTGTACCCCAAATAACAATGTGTAGTGCATCACAGTGGCCCATGCAGTATTGCCATGTGTTAGCCTTTTCTTTCCAGATTGTATTATTTCAAAGGATTAATGCACAATACACTATCTATCATGCATGCATCTCAGGATTACAAGGTTAGACTGTCTAACCAAGAGACCATTAGGTAGAAACCAGTAAAACAAGACAAAGTGGTTCCCTAGTAGCTCAGTGTGATGAGAAATGGCTTAGTTGTTAATTTTGCACACCCAGACACGGTTCGAATCCAGGGAGTGGTAGAAAGATGTGTGCATATTTACACACAAGGAATCAGGAATAAATGTAGAAACAGTCAGATAGTGTTAACTGATATTTTCTCCACAGGTTTTACAGGTAAAGAAATGTTGGTAGTAGCGATATGAAGGGTATACTAATACGCCATGTACAACTGTTCCACTGTTCAACATCATGCTTGCAAATGACAGCAGAATAGGTATATACAACATGCACTCTTCATGATACATGTCTCTCAAGTGTCATGCTGTCACAGCTAGTGGTCACTGCTGCCAATAGCCCTGGACACAGATAGGAAACCAGGTGAAGTATGCCAGTAGCACACTCACATAATAGCAGTGTAGGGTACCCATTCTGTGCCAGATATGTAACCCTGACATGTACGAGTCCCCTCTAGTCATGTACACAGAGTTGTCACAGTTTGCCCCATACCACTCCAGGTTGACAGTTTAACAGGTATGTTTGAGCTACAGAAGCTATGGGCCATAGGTAGATGTAAAGTGAGAGCAGACCCATAGAGTACTGAGCAGTACTGTTGTGAAAAATAGAAGCCCAAACAGTTGTTAATGGACTTTTTGTTTCTCTTCCCACCCTTTATCTGCATCATTAATTATCATGCATATACTACAGGTTTGATGTTCTCAAAACCTAATGTTGGGACTTGTGTTCTATTATTGTTCATATATTTGATTGGTTGCATGTCAACATCCATTGTTTAAATACCATTGTTGGTGGCCTGTTGCCGTCAGTGTTACTGGCATGCTGTTACAATGCATAGTGTTGTTCCATTTATGCATGTGTTCTGTTTGCTATGCAACTGTTTCAAATATGTTGTATGGGGTTAATTGGAACACCCACACATTCTGTTATAACTAATTTTGAAATGTTTTGTTCATGGTTAACCAATATGTTTTGTAAAACGTCAACACCATAGCACGTTTGGGAAGGCAGATCCTGGCAAGCCCCCCTGTCCTGCCTCATCTGGCAGTGGCACCAGGCCCTAGCACATCTGGGACCCAACCTGGAATTGCCTCCTCCGCTGGTCCTGCATCACCTTTGGATGGAATCACCTCAGAGAATGGGGTTCTTCCCCTCCCTGGGCATGGCCGCCACCAGTTCCGGGGTATGGTGCGCAGCATCATCCACACAAAGTTGGATGGATGGCTGTGCCAGATGGAAGGCCACCTCACACACTTCGAAGGGCAGGCTGCCCCTCTTGTCCAGCCCCCAGCAAAGCCACCTTCAGGGCCATGAAGGTTATGTGTTGGCTGCCCATGGGTGGGGACCTCAGTCCCACTGTATCCATTTGGGGGCTCATGGGCTTTGGATTCCCAACCACCCTCCCTGTCAAAGGTGTTTATCCCCTCATGTGTTGTATACCACCTCTGCCTGCTGTCTTGTCTGTCTTGTCTGTCTGCGAATGCAACCTATCCTACCCAACCTACCTCTTCAAACATACCTACAGCCCTTCCCCAACATCCCACTCTCATCTTAAAAAAAAAAAAATAGGGCATCCGTCCCGCAAAAAAATCATTGCCCCATACATAGCTCTGCATTTCACCCCCATGTACAGTGAAATGAATCAATCTACCCACAAACTATTCTACAAATGTGTGTCACCAACACCGCTCCCTGTGGGGTGTGAGACTGTAAATTCCAAATTCTACACATTATTTACAACTGTTGCTGCAGAAGAAATGTAGAGCTATGGTCCTTTCCTACACCCATCCTCCACATCCTTAGCTGGCTTTCCTAATGTTTTATCCCCTGCTTACCCCCATTTCACCACTTTACTCTCACCCTTTTTTCTTTTCTTTAATTAAAATTAGCGCGGGTGTAAGCGGGAGTAAGCACTGCTAAGTGAAGCAAAGAGGACTTAACTGTATGTTAACATCAGTTAGCTTCACACAAAACCACTTGCAACTGCTTAAGAGTGTTTTAATCACTCTGTCTCCTTCAGCCCAGCAACAAAATAATCAGCCCTGCCAAGTCTCGAACCCAGGATGTGGTGTACTACAATCACAACATATCATTACACCATCTGAGCTGTGAGAGCTTGTAATGCTTTTACGAATATATCCTGCATTATGGTCATTTAACATTAATGAAAAATAAAAGTCATCACTACTGAATACATAAATTTGACTCTAAAAATTCACCTAAATGTCCATATTGCACTGATCAAACGGCGGATCTTTTACACATGTTCTGGAGCTGTAAATGTATATTTAAACTTTGGAATTCTTTAAAAATTCAATTACAAAAAATGGGTTATCAACAATCTACACTTTCCTGGGAATTTATGATTCTACATATCCCGCCGAATGATTTGGATAAATCCCAATTGATAATACTTGCAAATATTTTTTTATTAATGAAGTTATACATAGCTACAAACTGGTTGAATCCAGTGCAGACTTCATGGGAAAATTTTAAAAGTGTAGCAATAAAACATATTTTAGCACATAAATTATTAATTAAGGATCACAAGAAAAACATAAATAATCCAAAAATTTGGGAGAAAATCTTTAATATTGTATTGGCATAATGATTAAATTATATTGTTCCTCTGGGTGTACATATTAAAGTTGGAAACGTTATCAATAACCTGTATACTGATACTAGATCTTTTAATACCTTGTCAAGAATTTTATCTTAATGTATAAAGATTTTAGTTATCTGTTGGAAGCATTCATGTAGATAATGTATATATAGTGTAGTAGTGTGATTATAGGTTTACTTTTGATATTGCTGTATTTTATTTTGTGTAGTGTATTATTGTATTAACAATTGAAAATAATAAAGATTTATTATTGGAAAAAAAAAGTCATCACTACTAAGTCTTTAACCCAGGACCTTGTGCACTACAATCACAACAATGTATCTCTACACCATCTGAGCAGTAGGATATTGTAATGCTTTTACAAACACTTCATGCACTACAGTCATTTAACATAAGGGAAAACACATATCTGTAGTATATATATATATATATATATATATATGTGTGTGTGTGTGTGTGTGTGTGTGTGTGTGTGTGTGTGTGTGTGTGTGTCTATGCTAAAATAACTGTTAAACTCTGAGAAGAATAGTAAAAGTTAAAAAAAAAACACTTCAAAACAAAATGAACTAAAATGTCTTGGAGAAAAAGTCTGTGGTTTATTTAGTGCTTTTGTTCTTTCATCATGTAGAACATCTTAAGAATACCCATTTTATATAAATATATATATATATATATATATATATATATATATACACACACACACACACACACACACACACACACACACACACACACACACACACACACACATATATATATACTCAATCTCTTAAAGCAAGACATCTGCAAAAAGCTTGACAAAGTGGGGGGATAAAGGGCAAACAATAGTCACATATTTGAAATATGGCTGTTATAAGTGTAGAAGTCTGCTAGAGGAGCATGGTTTGTTTTAACATATATTTTATGATAGATTTCAGGTCTGAAACATAAATGATTGTCATCATGTACTGATCTCAATGCTCACATCATCCCAGTGATTTGTCAGAAACCCACAACTGGTGTGGGGAACAGACCAAACATATGAGCTCTGCATCTGGACAGTGTATAGACAGTGTATAGACATCTGGCCAGTGGAGAGGTATGACTGTAGTCATGTAACAAAAGGGAAAAAACACTGAGAGCTGCCACCCATTTCACCCAGCACCTTCTGGAACTACAGTCAGACCAACACAACACTACCCCAAATCAGCTCTGGGGAATTACTCATGCATTTACAAATATATCATGCACTACAGGGATGTAACTGTAGGGAAAAGCAGACATCGGTGAGAAACTGTCCACCTGCAACCGTTTGCACCACAGTCACAGCAACATACCAGTACCCCAACTGAACCCTAGAGTATAACGACTGTTTGAACAAACATATCCTGATTGTCAGTCACTCACTACACTGACATATACTGCCCCAGGTCACAGTCTACTGGAAATCCTGAGGTGCTACAGGACCTTTCTCAGTCTGCCCCTACAAACATATACACCTGATAGACCACCAGCAACAGTGGCAGCATGTACAGATAGAAAAGGATCTATGACACTCACATCTGCCACTCTCCCTACTCAGCCCAACAAACATTTACACACTACACTGCTACACAATTTTGACAGTCTATTAACAATGGCCAGACACACATAACTCTCAACTGTACAGATTTCCACAGAATGTCCAGGGTGTGGGACCATATTTGTGGCCACTGCTGCATACCACTTCCGGGAGTCTGCTAAGTCACTGGGGGAATATCATAAGTGAAGTCACTAAATCATGATACCATACCACTGAACATCTTACTGCAAGACATCTGGGCAAAGCCTGACATATGTGGGGGACAGGGAGCTGAAAAGAGGGAAATATCTCACATAATGGTGTTGCAAACTGAAACAATTGCTGGTGTTACAGGTTTGTTGTGACATAACATCCCTGGAAGGATATGATGTCTGAAACACAAATGGATGTCAACATTTACTGACTTCACTCCTCACATTATCCTTCTGATTTCTCAGAAACAGAAATTGTCTGAGGAACAGACCAAACATAAGAGGCAAACCTCTGGGCATTCTGCGGACATCTGGACATTTGAGAGGTATGTCAGAGACATATCACTGTCAGATGTCAAGTTCGCGCAGAAACTGCATGTCCAGATAAACCCTGTTAATCTAGCAATATTCTATGCGTGTAACAGCAATACTTAAAATCTGTACCCAATTCTGAACCTTTGTCTCCCATTTTGTTGGGCCTGCCTCCACATTTCTTGTTCTGAGAGATATTTCCACCTACCTTCTGTGAAACAGTAGCCCCCGCACCTCCATAATGTCCTCCTCACAGGCAAGGAAAAGGGGCAAGGGCCATATGAAGGACTTAATTATAGCACTGTGTTGCTATGGCATTGGCTAATGGAAAGACAACACAGCAAATAGCAAGTGGGAGACACCAATTGGTGCACAGGCCATCATTTGCTCATGAGCATTACCTACAAAAGGCTGGCTGCTGCCTATGCAAAACAGGTCTGAACCCATCTACACAGAGACAGCCTGCAACTACACAAACCTAAACATTAGCATTATTCTGAGGAAACACTTCAGCACTATAACAGGTATGTCAATCAATTAAGCATGTAATGGAATGCAGAAGTGGGGATGCAATAATGTGAAATAGGAAGTTAAACACTAGGTCGCAACAAGATTTGCTGGACTCACATGTCACTGTTCAGCACCTTTGATCATTCCTGCTGGCCCTGTCTGCAGTCACATACATCACAGCTCTGGCCCCTGAGTCACCGCAGCAAAGGTCATCTCATGTATGACTACTACTGGAGTGTCTGTTGTCCAATACTGACTGTGACACTGCTATGCCAGCTACCTGGGATGTTGTAAATATTAATGTCACCTGTGAATGCTAGTATGATACATATGCTTGTCTTACAAATGTAAGAGACTTATATAGGGTACGTGCATAGTACACAACTGGCGCAGAAGTGTGTGTTGAACTGTATGTGATATACTGAGCTCATACCTTGCAACTGTCAGGAGTGTTGCAGACTGACCACATGTTTGCCTCATATTTGTAGTCAATGCCTCATAGAGTTGTGTATTGTCTGGCAAATCAGTGGCACCCCAGTAAAAACTGAAGTCATAACATAATAGCATACATTTAAATGTCAGCTGTCATATCCTGCGAACTATGCCCGTGAATGTGAAACTGTCTTTGGTAGCAACTAAGTGTGTTACAGCTAGATTTATAAAGTGTCACTATTTTCCGGCATTTGCCCACCATTGACATGTGCCTTTGTGCAGATGATCTGCTCTAACAGGAACTAGGGGTCTTAGCATAAAACTCATGTCATTGCAAGTGCACCTTGTTCTGGAGGATGCTGTTCAGTCACTGACACCTGGTTCGCAGCTGCGGAGGGCACACTAACCTTGCCAGGTTACTCATCCCACCATATGTTTAGACCCCAAATGGAGGGCTGTAAAGCCACAGGAGGTGAAGTTTTAAGCATTACCATACACACATTCAGACTGGCCAAACAGTATGACACATGGGAGACATCCCAAGTGCAGTTAACTGTTGACAAAACACCTACTCAAATCATAGTTAGCTACAGACCTCCAACCATGACTCTGAACACCCACTACACCTATCTGGACTTGCTTCAATCTGTCAAGATTCTACCATCGACCCTGCTCCTGGGTGACTTTAACTACCCAACCATAGTGTGCATGACCTGAATGCACAGAGATTCCTTGGCTTTGTCAATGGCAATGCATTGGATCAGCTGGTCAACACTCGGATGACAGGTGGAAATATCCTGTACCTGGTCCTAACCAACATGAGAAGCCACTGTAGCACTCCTACAGTGTCATCCCCCTTGGTAAGATCCAATGACATAGCCATCACTATTGAGGTCACCATCTCCCATGCCCTCTCTGTCAAGGTCAAACAAAATAAACTTTACAAATATGACTATAAATCTCCTCAGAGCAGGTAGAAGTAGCTTCACAGCCACTGTTGCATCAGTTGGAACTAGCAGTAGTGTCCAAGCCCACACCACAATACTATGTAAGCACCTACATAGCTGTATGGACTCAGCAATACCTAACAGGACAACATAATCTCCCTCAAGGTAGGGTAAACCTCTGTGGTGGGCAGCAGCAATTCACAAATACCATAATAGGTGGAAATAATTGCTGAACAGGGCCAAGAAGGAGCATGTGCCTACTTTGGAAACAATGTCACATTGGTCTGAACAAGCAAATAAGGTCACAGGTGAATTACCCTAAGACTATCTTTGAGTGCAAATTGGACACATCCACCAAGGCCAATCACTAGGCCTTCTACACATATGTCTGCAGTCCCAGAAGTAACACCCAAATCTGCTCTGTAGTGGTGGCCAATAGCATGACATACACATACAACATAGATATAGCCAACCTGCTGCAGACAGGTTAAGTGGAAACATCACCCTCTTGTCCCCTCATTGATGCACCTGCCCCCCCCCCCCATCATCAAAAAACAGGTCCGTAATACCCTTGCAACCCACAGAAGTCTCCATAAGCCTGATACCATCCCTGGCTGTATCCTACATGGACTCAGGCATGAGCTCTCAGCTCCATTACACACTGTAGTCAACCAAAGCCTGAGCACCAGTGTCATCCCATCTGCACAGACGATAGCCACTGTCAACCCTATACACAAAGGTGGAGGAATCCACTGAACCAGCCAACCATATGCACATCAGCCTAACTAGTCTGATCTGCAGGGGCATGGAAGGCAATATCAAGGACCTTATAAACAGGGACATTGGCAACCTCAAAATGCCTTGAGCCCACACAGTGTGGTATTGTCAAAGGGAGATCAGGTCTGTTAAACCTGGTCAATATCTCTGAAGCGGTCAACAAACACAAGGATGAGGGGAAGATGGTGAACACTGCCTACCTTCACCTAGCCCAAATCTCGCACAATAATCCTCAGGCAGCCATGATACATAAGCCTACACAGCTAGGCATCAACCTGTATGTTACCAGATGGGTAGCTAACTGGCTCAATGATAGTACCCACTCGGTCAAAGTAGTGGAAGCCACCTCTAGTAGTAGACTCTTACAGAGTGGTATACCTCAAGGATCAGTCTGGGGGCCTCTACTGTTTGAGATATACATTTGTGAGGTACAAGACAAAACCAGTGGTCTGCAGCTGACCAAGTTTGCAGATAATTGCAAGTTGGCCACTGTCTTAGATTCCCCTACTGATGTGAGTACCCTCCAAGAGGCCCTTACCCAAAGTAATGACTGGTGCAGGAAACATTGCCTCAAACTGAATGCTAGGAGATCCATTATTTTCCCTGTTGTGGTAGATGTCATCCACATTAATTATGACAGTAATAACAATGTACTAAGCATGCAATCAGGTGTGAGGTGACTTGTGCACCAAGAGTGGTAGCAACCTGACAGTTTCCCACCATGTGGGCACCACTGTATGGAAGGCTGTCTACATGGCCAACCTCACAAATACTGGTATGTCATCCAGAAACCAGGGAGCCACAACATCCCTGTATTCCACCCTTATCAGATGCATTACTGAGTACAATGGCTCCTTTAGCATATACTTTGCCAAGCAAATGCAGCAGTTGCAGAGACCACAGAGGTTCCTTTCCAGGCAATTCCAGGATCTGCAACACTTATCCTATACAGACAGGCTGAAAGCCCTGTCCCTGTACTCAGTCTCATACAGACTGATTGTAGGTGACCTGGGTCTGGCATACAAGGCCATTTCCAAACCAGCCTTGATGGAGTTTCTGCATATCCGTAAGACAAACCTCACTTATGCAACACACAGGCAAGGCCCTCCCCTGGTCTGTGACATGTATAGTACTTGTTGGCGGGATAGTGTAGTTTCCCACACAATACACTGTCTGTATAATACACTCTCTCACCATGTCTAGCAGAGTATATGTATATCCCTCTTGAAGAAGAAGATGGACAACTGTATGGGAAATGGAAAAGACACCCCTGGGATCCCACATATGTCTCAGCTGGACTGGGGAAACAGGTGCTGACTTTGAAGGGACATGTGCGGAAGTCTGGGCTAGGCTTATGAAGGTATCCATGCCAACAGCCTGGTATCATGTTATGAAGCTATGGACTTAGTACTTTACATGTTTCCCTTATGTATTTGCAGACTGGCCTGCAATGTTGTCTGAAATGAATCCCTGTGAGTGTGAACTGTGTAGGTATTCTCTTGTTCCTTCATTAGTTATTATCACATATCGTTACACCTTATCATTGTGTCTGGTCTGTATAGCAGTAAGTCAGCTCTTACAGTACTTGCATATGCACTTGGTGACACTGTATAGCTCACTCCAATAGCCTTGGTCATGGTCACACTTACCATTCTGCTAATAGGCCCATCACACAGTAGGATTTCTCACCTTTTGTTGAGGGCCTTATAGTAGCTATTAAGGAGATGGCTTGTGGCAGTCAGAACTACGCTAAGGTCTGGTCTGAAGGGCCCATAGATGCCAAAGCTGTGCCAGACTTTACGAGATGTATGTGTGTGTGTGTGTGTGTGTTTATATACAAATAGGTAGATATATACACGTGTGTGTATGTATGCATGTATGTATATATGTATGTTAAAAGAAGGCACAAAACCCTCCAGCTACACCATGTCAAACAGTGACTTGTGGCACTACTGAAGTCACCTGCCATAGATGTGAACTCACAGCAGCAGGGCACAGAGGGTTCCCATCCCCCAAAACGTGTACTCATAGGGAAAAATGGCACCCTGGAACTTTCAATTTTAGTGGATACTGTCAGGTCTGAGGGCACCAGTTTCATGAAGGCACTCAATCAGCTCCCAGCCCTGATGTCTGTTCCAGATGAGGCCATACACTTCACCCCATGAGAGGTCATCATGCCTATTGCCCCTAGCACATCTCCCTGGACTGAAAAACATGCCTCACCTTCCTTCTTGTATGCTGGATCCCCAGTGTCTGTCTCCAAATTTCACTTGATTATTAAACAAGGGGAGAGCAGTATCCCCATAGTTATAGTCAGGGAAGACATCTGCACATGAAAGTCAGAATCAGGGATTTCCACACTAGGATTCTTAAGCCTCTTTATGTCAGCATCAGGCTTCCTTCAACTTCTCTGTATCCTGCAGTTAGATTCAGAGAAGATCTCTGTGACAGGAGTCCATCCCTAAAAGAAACATGGAGCTCTATACAGTGAGAGATTCCAGCTCCTCTGAGTCCAATGAGGCCAAGGCCAAGGCAGAGATAGTGAGGACATACTGGCAAGATGACATGTCATTTGCTGATACTTGTCATGAAAGAGCACTTCAAATGGCAGTTGCAGGAGGCATCAGACTCCAAGAAGTGACTCTGAGACCTTCTGGGTCTAGAAACTCCAAAGCCAATGGCTATCACTCCAGTTCAGGAAGCCCTATTGGATGTTTTTTTAAACAGCATCATTGGAACTGGATTTCCACCCACCCATTCTCAAGAGGCCTCACATGTTTTTGTAAGAGAGCCCTACTGCAGATCCAGAAACAATGTTCCCTGGAAACTGCCAGGGGAAGTTGACTGGATCCAGGGTGGATAAGAGGAATCTCACAGAAGAAGAAGAATAGAAGTAATTGCAGAGTGATAAACAGAAAATAAGGGAGTATTTGGATAATATACATGAGTTTAGAAAGATTGCTATTAAGTAACTAGTTTTGATAACTCCAGAGTACAGAAACATTTAGCACAATAACTTGGGTAATAGAAAGTAGAAAGGGTTGTTACCAAACTTAGGGGGCCTACAACAAGAAAAATAATCAGAGATCAAATAGAGATATTTCAGACATTTTATGAAAAATTATATAAAGCTGAAGAATGTAGAAAATGAGAAAGAACACAAATGGAAATATTAATGGGAGACTTAATTATGCCAAGGTTAGAAGAAGATGAGACTCAACAACTCGTAGGTAAAACTGGAAGAGATGAAATAAAAGCAGTGATGAATTACAATCTGCATGGAAGTCTCCTAGAACAGATGGTATTCCTGTGAAAGTCTGGAAGTTAGGAGGAAAGAAAGTGCTAAAGATCTGGAAGCTTTTGTTTAATAATATTATAAAAAAGGGGAAGCACCACCATCTTGGAAGGAAGCTGTAGTGTCTGTATTACCCAAAGAGAGTAAGGACTCATCAGACTCAGCTTCGTATAGACCAATTTCAATTTTAAACCATGATTATAAAGTGTTTCTGTCTATGCTACTGTTTTGTAATAATTTCCCTTTCAGGTCCCCGCTATATCTTTACTATTGCAAATCAAATGCCATTCTCTACCAGTAAGTAATATACCCTGCTGAAAGCTGATTATTTCTTCCAAAACTTTTGTAAGCTTCATAACAGCAGTTTTAGGTGTATTGTAAATAAATGACAGCATAATCATCTTCCCTTGCTAATAGCCCCTTACTACCAAAAATCTACCATTATTGTCTTTTTTTCTCTTCTTTCACTACTGGAGTCCCTCTAGTATAAGTATTGTAAAAAATCAGAGTTCTGTTCCACCAATCTGCTGATAATTGAAGTTTATTTTGTAGTGATATAGTGAACAGCAAAGTATAATAGCAGCATATATAAATTTCACAGCAGCACAATCAAACTAATACATAGCAGCATAATATATCAAATAACTGAAGCTACAAAATCATCCCAACAAGTATTAAACTAAAACTTAATGGAGTACTCTATTATCAAACACATATATTATATTACCTCTTGTTCAGTAATTTTTCTCTGGTACCTGTATCCATTCCCTCCAGTACAAGTCTTTTGAGTGTGTACCTTTAACCCCTAGTGGGTGTGGCCTAAGCCTTTAAAAATGAAGTATCACCTTACAGTTCTAATAAATACTCATTGACAGAGGTCAAATATCAGTATAATTGTGTTTGCCATCATGTATGCTTCAAGATAAAATATTCTGATACCTTGTATGTAGCGTGGTTTTGGAATTATTAATGCAAGTATGAACAAGTAATATTTGACGCCTAGAGGAGCAGTAGGGGGTAACTGCAGATGCACCTGGAGGCGTCACTCGGATGTAATGATTCCCAGGTGCTGTACCATCCAAACAATGCTTATTATTTCAGGTACCTAAGGGTGTGTTCCCTATTGCTGCAAAGTCTTCACATTCCAGTGAGAAAGCATATAAGATTCTTTTGAGAAAAGCACATCTTGTTAATAGTTTAAGTCAAGGTCATTAATCTAGACAAGGGACATCATTACCTCGGTTCTACATATAGTACAATATAATCATTGCACTTTTACATCCCACCCCAGCAGCCCAAGATCACAGCATAGTATCTTAAACTTGCTTCTGTTAAGCCTTTTTTTTTGTTAAGCCACAAAGCCTGTATTTCTTACAACTAAAAAAAGCAATTGTTTACTTTAATATTTTTAGCACACGCAACAGTCATTGAGAAGAATTACCTTACATTTTAAATACCACTGACTGCACACTACATAAAACTGTTTTACAATATAACATGCAGTTTATATTTATATAACGAAATATTTATGCAAATAATAAAAACAAAGAATGTTTACTTATAGTTACTTTTGTTTCCCTTTAGTGTTCTTCTAAACATTATTGGCATAAAATGGAGCATATGCTATGCATGAGTCCCACAAGTTTAACAAAGTCAACAAAAGTCCAGTCTTTCTCAGCCACTGTATTTTGCAAAGCCATATTTCATAAATGTAATTGATGCTTTATGGTCTCCCATTTATTCAATAATTTCAGTGTTGCTTGCCTTCTTTTTGATCATCTCCATCTCCCAACATCACACTCTGGTTCAAGTCCTTGGATTCCTGATTCATCTAGTCAGCACATGTGCTGTTTTCTTTATCCCAAGCATTTTCTTTTGAAGCATTGGCATAGGTTTCACTGTAAAATCTCTTCATGAGCTTTACTGTCAGAAGAATGAGAAGCAGAGTCCCCTTCTGTTTGCTGGCTCACATTTTTAGACAAATCATTTTATTTCCTTCTTAGCCTATTCTGCATTAAAATGTCTTTCAACCTCCAGGAAAAATATTCTGAAAACAGCTGGATACAGCAGCTTGAATCTCACACCTGCCAATTGACACTACCTGATTGCAGGGATAGTTTTGCTTCTCTTCTGCCTGGTGTACAGTAAATAATATTTTTCCACAAACACTCTATTGTCTTTAATGTTTAATGCTTTTCCTTTGTTCCACAGTTTTGTCAGCATCAATTATTTCTACTGTTATTACTGCATCTTTACTAATATTGGTATTGGCTGCTTTCTCATGGCCAGGTTTGGAGCATACACTTGATGTGTCCTTGCAATTAACAGATCCTGCTGTGGAACACCAGTCCAGTTGATTATTTGTGTCTTCATAACATTAATACAGTCTGTTTCTTCCAGTTTTTCTGGTATAACAGACAATCTCAGGTTTTCTCTGCATGCTTTGTCTCTAACACTATTTTTTGAATCGGCTGTTCTTGAGAAGCCCCCTACTCAGTGAATATTTTCTTAGTTTCATCCTCTGATTTTTGCAGTTTTATCAGTTCATTTGAATGGCTAGTTAAAGCTTATTCTATTTTTCCAATCTTCTGTTATTTGAGTTGGTAGATTCATTCAGATTTTCATTTATTTTAATCACTTGTGAGTAGATTTGATTTATTTTCCCACTAATTTAGTGGAAGCCATCTCTTGAACCAGAGTTGAAGCGTGAATTACTTTTTGCTGTCAAGCTGCAGGATTCTACCCAGACAGTTTTTTCTCTTCGCATTTTCTGATTGATTTTCTTTCAGGTTCTCCAATTTTCTTCTTTGCTGACATCTAGGCAGTTTTCTTACTAGCCAATACAAAATTGCCAAAGCTGACAATTTCACTGGCTCTTTTTATTGGTTTCTGTTTTCATACTGGGAGAGCTGAAATTAAGCTGTTGATTAGTGTGCAGCCATCTTGGAAGTCCTTTAAAGTGCAGTTACAGTCGATACTGTTCATTGTACATAGGAACCCTTTTGATTGTGAATAGGAAATTGTTGAAGTCTTTGTCATTCTGTTTACTCCAGGCTTAATTTACAGTTGTTTTCTAATTGCTTGAGACTTTGAAGTGTAGCTTTAAAATCATGCCAGATAGCCGAAGGACCCACTGCTCTATTTGATCGAGCTGCTCTGGGCTGAATTTCCTTGCTATACACTGCTGTTGATTTGAACTGTTCTAAATAGATTCGACCTTGCTGCAAAACATAAACTTTGGGGTTGTTGTACTCTATAGACTCAACTGGTTTGTTTTTAAGTATTCAAAATTGTTATTTTATATTCTATACATTCATCTTGGTCTCTTACCTAGTTTGCATGCTTGCTAAAGGTTTCTACCAATAGCATAACCTGGCTCTAAGCTGTACTGAGTTACATGCTGCTGCTTCTGTCTGTTTATAGGAACTACTTGTTACTACCATCTCAGATACATTGCCTTGTACCCTGCTGCTGTTGTTTGGTTGTAATCATTTTTTATTGTCTGATGATGAGCTGCTCAAATTGCTGTTGGCATAACAGCCTCTTGTTGCTACTAGTTTATAGCCATCATCAACAGCTGTTGATATATCCTCCTTATACTTAGGCTAGTTATTAATAGCAACTATTTTGCTGCACCTAAGTGCATAGCACTAAAGTCTGATAAATTCTAGAAGACACCATTGTATAGCACGTGGGTCTATGACCTATTTATTTTGTGACATCTAAGCCAACTTCTGTTTGTTCTGTTGCTGGTGACTGAGCCTTGAAATGTTTACTGTGTACTATCCTAGCCAAGCTCCAATCATTCTGTTGGTGGCATCTGAAATGTACCATTAGATCTGATAAAGTCTTTTGATAAAGCACTTATCTAAAATAAATAAAACCAGATTATTTGAGAAGAATGGAACATCTCCAACTTTTCTTATTTTTGTTTTTGTATGGGACTGAGTAATGGTATATGTTTTGCTTAGTGGTTCTGCATTTACTTATCTGTAGCCTTCTGAAATCTATATTATCATGCAGTGCACCTAGGTATTGAAAATGGCATTATTTCTCAACAGTAAGGACTTAGAGACTGTCAAGTGATGTTAGCACCAAACTGGTTATACCCTTTTGTTGATGTTTTATTCCTGCTTAAAAGCATCATCAGGTGTGGTAAGTAGGTAGGTGCATACAGGAGTTACCTGACATAGACCCCTTAGTGTGTAATTTCAGTAGTGTAATAGTGCTAAGACTATTTTCTATAATAAGCTGTTTCTAAATATTAAGAATAATATATATATAAAACCTATTTTAGTTGTGCCCTAATTTATATATTTGTAACAGGGGAAGAAGATTTAAGTATATAATTAACGAAATAGGTGATAAGGGGCATGGGAAAGTATAGAGCTAATTATGAAATAAGTAGCAAATTATTCAGAGCATGACTGGAGTAAGTAGCAGGAAATGTTTTAAGCTGGTAGGCATGCTTTACACATACATTTATTCTTTACTTTCAACATTGTGGGACTTGGGTAGAAGATACAGTTATTGGATCACTGCACATTTACATGGTAGTTATACTTTAAAGGATAAATTACATTGGAAGATATGTGCATATTTTAAAGGGACATATTACACAATGAAGACATGTTTGGAAACTTAGACCAATCACTTGCTAAAAGGCAACGTGAAACTGGGATTAGATAAAAGTAAAGGAAATTAATGGGGATTATAACATGACTGTGCCCAAAATACATAGGTACTGGAAAGAGAAAACATTGTTGGGAGTGGCACAGCTTAAAAAGAAAGTAAAAAAAATGGAAGTTTGAGAAACTTGTGCTTAGAGTATTAAGGCTATGAGTTGCTAACAAGTTTCACTCTGCAGTCCTGGAACTGATTCATTAACTTCTACTTGCAAAATGTTTGACGCTGAGCAATTCAGCTAAAGATGCAGTGCTCCAAGGTTCTCTGTGAAAAGGGCCACTTGTAACCAGTAACCTTACCCAGTTAGTAAATATAATATATGTTGAATACCTGGAAGGAAACTCATTATAAATTGGTATATTCCCATGAAAGCTATGCAAACAGACTTGAAATGTTTTTTTTAATTGCTTTCCGAGATGGCTGCCCACTGATCAACAGATTAACTTTAGCTTTCCCACTGAGAAAAAAGAAACTGAAAGACAAGAGCCAGGAACTCTGTCACTTTAAGTAAATTTAGTCACTGTCTAGTACATAGACTACCTGGATGCCACCAAAGAAGAAACTAAGACAGCCTGGAAGAAAATCATCTACAAAAGATGAAGTAAAAATTTTGACCAGAAGAATCTTACAGCAGATCAGCAAAAAGCAGTTCAAGTTCCAATTTTAGTGCAAGACATAGTTTCCAGTAATCTAAAAGAAAAAAATAAGTCAAATGTGCTTAGAGTGGATTAAAATAAACAGAACACTGAAGGAATATATCAACTGAAGTATCAAACAACTGGAAAATAGAAGAAGATTTAAACAAATATACAGATGAGCTGATAAAACTGCAAAAATCAGAGCATCTTAGGTCCTCTAACAAACAACTCTTAACCATAACTAAACCCAGCAAAAGAGCTGGACAATATCTCTATTCACATGCCATTGATAAACTTTGGAATGCACGCCCTCTCTCTATTACTCAACTAGACTCTTTAAAAACATTTAACTTTGTGCTAAAAGAACACTATCTCATTAACCTTGTCTATTCTTGTAGTCATATGATTAAACTACCTTAAATGTTTTGCCACTATACACTACAAATACTTTTACTAACTTAATATAGTTGCAATTTACATTATCTGTCTTCATGTCCAGTCTCTCTTGCTTTCTTTATTTCTATGGGTAAATAAACAGAATTGATAAAGCAGTAGTCTTACTTATGAGAATATACCAACAGAATTACTAAACATTTAACACACTGGGTTTATTTTCTTGTATTGTGTACCTCTATAATATGCCTCACCGAGGTTTCTAAACTTCTGGGACAGCTGTCACAGCTGATAGGCATGCTTTCACCTCTCTGCCAATCATTTGTATCACAAGCATGTACTATTCTGTGTAACCAGGAAGCTGGTAAGCTTTGTGCACCAAGGAGAGCTTTGTCAGATGACTGAATAGGGCTTTTGCCTTCTACTAGTTCTATTATTGAGTTATCTCAGCAGAGAGGAGAATGCAGTGGGTTTCTGAAAGTGTTTTGTAACAGCAACATGAACGGACTTAACCAACATGAAGGAAGGAGCAGTCCTGTGCGGTCAGGAGCTTCGCCATTAAGAGGTGACTGTAATATTAATAACAATAGTCAAGTGACTTTAAATGACTGGCTTGTAAGGAAGTTTGACTTCAGTACTTCACATGACCATAATAAATTGTATGGTCACTCATATAATGAGAATGTACAGACTTTAAATGATTTGTTATATAAATACAAAAGTTTGGATATGGATAACAATTATTTAAATGAACGTATTGAGATAAGTATAGTCCCTAAGGGACTAAGAGGGTGGAAATTTTCCAACAATGTACAAGAAGATTCTGAATTCCACCATGAGTTGGTGTACATGTTTGACAGATGGAGTTTTGAACTAATGAAAGCCATTATTAGGCAAAATGAGAAAAATATGTTAACCTTATGAAAAGTATTGAGAGTATTGTGAAAGATCTGCTTTTTACTGTTGATGAACACAAGAAAAAATATTTTGAACTTAGGAGACAGATTGACAACAAATGTATGCAAATATACATTCAGAAAACAAGAAAGATGGATAGGGACAGGCAGGAATATTTACAAAAAAGTCACTATCCTAGACCTAGGTTTGTTAACAATTATTTCTCTAGGGAGAATTTGAGCCCCCTGAATGGGAAAATAGAGGAACAAGAGAATATTCATGATATGAATATAGGGGAAAATGTTGTTAGTACCTATGATTGTCCACTCCCATTGAACGACCCTTTAGCATACCCCCCCCTCCGGAGGTCAGAAAGAATATGTTTCTTACAACCAGTATACCAGCAATGGGATGTGATGAGGGGTAGATTTTGACTGAATTAAGTTCTGAAGATGAAATATTGAAGGAGGGTTTTAAAATTCCTACCAAAGATTCAGTTTGTTTAATTACAATGAAGTGGAAGTGGGTATACGTCATTTTCAGCTTCTATCTAAGGGTTTGAATTTTGTTCCGACAAAAAAATATGATTTGAGTAAAACAATTATTGATGTTAAATCGTTCTTAAGAAAAATTAACTTTCAGTTGATCTTTGATGAGAGGATGGCAATGAGGGATGGTGACATGAGTTTGCAAAAAAGAAGTGTATACAACCCGCCCCTACATCCCCAGTTAAAAAAATTGGAAACTTCTGTTGAACATGAACTCAGGGTAATGATGGGTAAGAACAGGTTTCCCTCTAACTTAACTCAGGTGGAAAAGGAAACATTAGTTGAATTGACTAATGACTGGCAACTAAGAGTTATGAAACCTGACAATGGGGCAGGGATTGTTTTAATGAACAATGTGATGTATGAGGCAAAGATGATGGAACATTTGCATGACGAGAATAAATATTCCCACGTCTCAATTAACAAAATCAATATAGCTTATAAAAATATATGTGGCTTTATATGATTTACTACTGGAAGGTTTTATAGATAGGAAGTTATTTGAATTCCTGCACAGTCCATGCCCACGAGTCCCTTCTATATTTGGAATACCGAAAACCCATAAACATGTACTTAATCCACCATTAAGGCCGATCGTGGCTGCAGAGGGATCTGTAACATCCCCTTTGGCAAGATACTTGGATGTAAAGCTTAAACATTTGGTTATGAGGAATGAAGTGCTGTTAAAAGACTCATGGGATTTTATAAGGAGTATTAAGCAAGAAAACTTTAGTGAGGATTTAATTTTTATCACCATAGATATTGTAGATCTATTTGGTTCAATACCACATACTATTGGTATTGAATGGTTTGAGGAATCCTTAAGAGAAGACATGCATTTAAACCCTGATGTGATTCACATTTGTATGCAGTTGATTGAGTTGGTGCTAAAAAATAATTATATCTTTTTTCAGGGAGGATTCTTCCAGCAGACCAGTGAAGTGGCAATGGAGGCAAGGTGTGCACCTATGTATGCCAATTTGATATTAATGGTGTGGGAGAAGAAGTTTGTTTTGAATAGTATATACAAGGATTGTTGGGTATTTTATAAATGTTTTTTAGATATTTGTATCTTTTGGAAAGGAACATTACAAACATTATTAGAATTTTACCAGTACATTTCTGAATCAACCAAATTTTTAAGGTTTACATACAATATTGGTCACAAAGAAATTGCTTATTTAGATGTTACTATTTATAAGGAAAGTAATAAATTTAACTCAAGGGTATTTAGGAAGAAGACTTATTCCAGTTCTATTTTACACTATGCCAGTGCCCACCCTTTCCATCAGAAGAAAGGCATTATTAAAGGGCAATTTGTAAGAATCAGCAGAATGACCTCAGATGATGAGGAATTTAGAAAGGAATGTGATGTGTTACACAAGATGTTTTGTGAATGTGGCTACCCAGAAACATTAATTACTCAAGTGAAGAATGAAGTAATTAGTGAGAGGAGTAGTAAATATGCCCCAATTCTGGGGATTATGGAAAGTAGCCTTGTTACTGACAAGCTAAGTTTGAATGATAAGAATGAGGAGGCTTTTGGATCGGCATTCATCACTGATTTTAGTGGTGATGCAAATGCTGTATGTAGAACCATAGAAAGAGAATAGACTAGGTTTAGTAAAATTAGTGACCTTAAATTGGATTTCAAAACCCCATTCAAATGTGTCTATAGGAAGGGAACAAGTATAAAAAATGTTGTATAAGGGCACCATGACTGTAAAGGTAGTGGAACTAGAAATAAGAAAGTGACTTTTAAATGCGGGAGATGTGTGTAATGCCCTTATATTAAAAACACTGAATTAGTCCACTTAGAATCTAGAAATAGAACCACAATGGCAAGAAGCTATAGTAATTGCGAGACCAGTGGAGTTGTATATCTTGCTTTGTGTGAGTGCAAGGCATCCTATGCAGGAAAAACTGAGAGGAAGTTGAAAAAAAGAATATACAAACATTTGAATGCCATAAATAATAAAAATGTTAATGATGCACTATACAGGCATAGTATAGAATGTCAAAGGGGAAAGTATAGTTTTATTTTTTGTATTAGAGGAGATCCCAAGAGACTTGAGAGGTGGTATGTGGCAAACCAGAATAGAATACAGGGAACTTTACTGGCAGATTTTTTTTAGAAGCCAGTAGGTTCCCTGGACTAAAGCTGAGAGCAGCAAGATTATAATATTTACAAAATGTTACAAAAATGTGATATTTATTGTATTAAGTTTATTTAAAATTTGGCATTGAAAACATTTTATTTGATGAAAGTAGCAATATACATCAGAGCCCTTAGAGGGTGCACAGATAATTTTTGAACATTATAAGCTTAAATACCAAGTAACTTTAGGATTTATTACTCTTAAGGAGAGATGTAGTTTTTGTATATAATGATGTAGGTAGTAACATTGACTATTGTATATTATGAAATTTTATTAAAAGAATTATAAAGTGTAGGATAGTTGTTTTTAATTAAGTTATTAATGTGAGCAGAAATTATATGAATTGTGGGTAGAGTTTATGAAATGTTAATTTTATGAATGTGTTACTTTTATTGGTGAATTTGTATTTAATTGGGTTATTTAAGGTATGTGATAGGGTTTTTAATTGTATCTGATGAAGGTGAGGATGAAAACATATTTCAAAGATGTATCATTTATGTATGTGCTTTTTTTGCTGCATTAAAACTGTTTTGTGACAGTCTGCTGTTTTTTGGAGGTCCATTGAGGTGTGGATAACTTTTTCTTGGCTGTAATTGCACCTTTTCTCCTTTTTGTGGACAAAAGCTGGAAATAGACATTTAAAAAAAGCTGTCATAAATAATATGGGAATAATAACTTCTTATTATAATGGCTACACTAAACATTATTTTGGAATGTGAATGACCTCACAGGTATAGACAAAATGGAAAGAATATTACATTATATTAAGAAATGCAGAGTGCAAATATCATGCCACAGGTGACACATAAGGGATTACCTAAATTATATGCATGAGTTCAGAAATATTGCTGTTAAGCAACTGTTTATTGATAATAACTCTACAGCACAAAACCTTTTAGCACAATGACTCAGGCATCAGAAAGTAGAAAGGTCTGTCATCCAGCTTAGGGAGGCGATAACAAGGGATTCTAAAGAGGCATTAGAAATATTTTGGACATTCTATGAAAGTCTATATAAAGCATAGAAATATAGAAATCAAGAAAAGGTACAAATGGAAATGTTTATGGAAAAAGTAAATATACGAAGGTTATAGGTAGAGGAGGCTTGATTACTAACAGGATAGGAGGAGATGAGATAAAAATGGTGCTGTATGATCAATCTACAGGAAAGTCCCCTGGAATAGATGGTACCACTGTGGAAGTTTGGAAGCTAGTAGGGAAAAAACTGATAAAGATCTGGAAGGTTTAAGAGGAGGAAAAGTACCAACATTTTGGAAGAAGGCAGTTATAGCTGTAATACCTAAAAAGGGTAAAGATCCATCAGCTCCAGCTTCATACAGGCTCATTTCAATACTAAACCATGATTATAAAGTGTTTAAGTCTATAATGGCTAAAAGAATGGCAAAAGTAATGCCAGAATTGATGGATATGGATCAGTGTAGTTTTGTGGGGGGGAGGAAAACATTTAACAACATTAACAGAACACTTACAGTCCAGAGGGAAGAAGAATGTAAGAAAATACCACTGTTGTTGGTGGGTCTTCATGCAGAGAAAGCATTTGACAGAGTAAGCTGGAATTTTATGAGCAGAGCAATGGAAGCATTTGCATTTCCTGATAAAATTATAAGGAAGATTAGGAGGATATATGAGTGATTGGAGGCAAAATTAATTTCTGCTTGAGCAGAGGAACCAGACAGGAGTGTCCTCTTTCTCCTTAATTATTTGCATTACATTTAGAACCACTGGCAAAGAAAATAAGGGACTCAGAGATGCAAGGTTATAATTGGTATGGTAGTCAAGAAAAGCTGGCTGTATTTGCAGATGATATTATTTTATACCTGACAAAACCAGAGAGACATTACAGTGTTATGGAACATACTGAGACAGTTTCAAATCTCTTTAGGATACAAAGTTAATGAAGCTAAAAGAAAGGCAATAGTGGTAAATTATGTACCCACACTCAAATTCAGCAATATCCTTATTTATGGGGACATGATAAAATTAAGTATTTAGGATTATGGATTAAAAATGGCTTTAGGGTGGCAGCTAAGGATGTATGGGAAGAGACTAAACAAAAGATAATACAAAAACTGAGAAAAGTGGACGCTTTGTCATATGGATATAGATAGTAAGATAGAAGCAGTTGAAATGTTTTTAGTCCCAGGTCCCAAACAATCCATTTCTTCTGCTTGATCTAGGAAGTTGTTTTTAGAATGAAAAGAAACTTCAGTATCCAGGGTTTCAAAGGTTCTGGTGCCTTCTGGGAAAAAAAATGTGAAGTCTGGCTGGAAATGAAAGATGAACTTTTAATTGCTGTTGTTTAAGTTTCTTAATTAGTGATAAACATTGCTTCCTTTTTGCTGCCACTGTAGAAGAGTAGTCATTATCAAACCTAATAATGTTGTTGTCATATTTAATTAGGGAATTGGTCCATGCTGACTTCAGTTCTTTATCCTGTGAAGAGAAAAAAATAACTATGACAGATCTTGGTTTGGTTTTGTCATTGTTGTACATGGTTGATTTAGTCAAAGGTGCCCTCTCAATTCCACATGAAAAGGCTTCTTGCAGATTTAAAGCTTTGGAAAACCAGGTTGTGAGGAAATTGGTCATGTTTTGAGCCTCCACATTTTCAGGTAAAACAAATTCTAAGATTATTCCTCCTGGATTTGTTCTGGAGATCATCCACTTTCCTTATTAAAGATGTATTTTGCTTCAAAATAAATTCCAGTTGTAGTTCTTGTTCTGCTAATCTCCCATCCAGGTCATTTAATGAATTTTCCATCCTGGCTGTTTGGATCTTTTGTTTCTGCATCATTTCTTTTAAAACCTCTATTTGTCTGGAGGTTTCGTTTTTATACAAATCCAGTTTACCATCCATTTTATCAAAATTTTTGGTTACTTCAGACATGTTGACTAATGAGGTTTGGAGGTCCTTCTTTGAAGACTGGTTTTAAAAGTTGTATTTTGAATTACTCATCTTGTGACAGTATCAGTAGCCTTTCTGTTGAAGTTTTTGACAGGAATTTTGTTAAATACAGGCAATTTGTTTCTGATAAAACAACATAAACAATGAACTTTAAATATTATATCCTGTAATTTTTGTGAAGAAAGTAGTCCTGGTTTTCAATTTTTCCTGTCAGTAAATATAAAGTCTGTCAGAGCCCCAAAAAAGAGAGAATTAAACATATATATTACCATCATTAATTGATTATGACCAGACAGTTTCATAAAAAATAGAAACACCTACGATAATATTAAAATAGTTCTTGGCTTGATAAATTATGTTGATTTAAGTAAGAGAGAGACTTGACTCTGGTGAGTCTATACATCAATAGCACCTTTGATTCAATAGATTGGAATTATTTACTGGTGGTAGTAGAATAATATGTTTTTTTCACAACAATTCACACTCCTTATTAAAAAACTATATGAAAATTCTCTGGCCTATGTTAAGATTGGGTCATGTCTCTCTACTTCTATAACTATTTGAAAAGGAACTAAGCAAGGATGCCCACTTTTACCTTTACTGTTTGCATTAGCAATTGAGCCTTTTGCTAGCTGTGTTAGAATTAACACAAATATTAAAGGCATAGAAATTGGGAATAACTTAGAAATGAAAATATAATTATTTGCTGATGACATCCTGTTGACAATATCTGATAAAGATAAATCATTAACTGAATTATTCCAAACAATGAATGTCTTTCAAACTATTTCTGGTCTTGTATTTAATGAAATCAAAACTAAAACTTTATTAATTAACTCAAATAAAAGGGAATTAAATAATGACTTTGTTACGTAATTAGCACCTGATAATAAAATTAAATATCTAGGAATCTTACTAACTAGCCACACTAGAGAAAAAATAAATAATAACTATATTCATATACTAAGTCAAATAAAATCATTAATGCAGAAATGGAAAATGAAGCAAGATGTTTTATACAATGGAAGATAGGGTGTATATAATTAAATCAATAATTTTCCCAAAATTGTTATATTATATAAAATCCTTTGCCATCCCTCCTACTAAGAAAATTATACAGCAATACAGTAAAATTATGCTGAATTTCCATTGGTTTAACAATAAATCTAGAATTGTGCTTAACAATTTAAAAGTTTGGGGGGAGGGTGGAATTAATCTACCAGATATAGATATTTATTCATTGGCATCTATTACTAAAACAGTTACTCTATGGTTGAACTCAACCTATATAGCCAAATGGAAATTAATTCATGAATCTATATGTAATATCATTAGTAACTCAGCCCATAAACAATATAATATAAATCCAACAAAAGTTTTTTATAATGTGATAAGAGATAACATATTTAATAAAAGTATAAAAACAAAGTATATAATTGTTACTGAAACAATAATACTGTTTAGAAAATATATAAACGTGAACTCAGATATAAAGACATATTTTTATATTACATCCTATAGCTTGTACACAAGAATGTATAACTACCTTTGATTCAAATGTAATTAAAGAGCTTAAAGAAAAAGAAGTGGTTTATTGGTATCATATACTCAATGACAATATATTACGCACACTAGATAAAATCAAAAGGAAATGTGAGTTAGATGATAAATTGTGGCTACTAATACAACAAATAAGACAGTACATCACAAATAAGCTGGAATTGATGACACCTACATTTAAAAATAATAATTCTAAGTTCATAGTGATACGTTTAATAAATTATACTTATGAAGGGCAAGGATATATATCCAAAATTCATAAGACACTTAAAGAAACAAAGAACTATACAAATAATAGTTATTGGAATTATTATAATCAGGTTAATCAATAGGATCCTGATAAAAATGAAAAAGAAATGATCCTTTTATCACAAAGCCTTACTATCAAGTCAGTTCAGTGGAAACTGTATGCATGTAAATTCATACATAGATCCTTTCTAACTCCTCATGGATTAGAACTAATATATAAGAAACATATTGATTGTTGGAGATGTAAAATGCATACAAAAGCAGATTGGGAACACATGTTTTTGATTGTCATTCACTGAATAAATATTGGTTTGAAATTAATTATTTCTTTCAAACAATTTTTAATGATACTTTTCAGTTAACCAAGTCATTAGTTTTGTTTAATGCACCCATACCACAATGTGTCCCAAAAGTAAAATATCCTTTGCTGTGGGCATTGCTTGCCATTGCATGTAAAGCCATAACAACTTTCTGGAAGAATAAAGTATCACCAACTTTTCAAGATTTCAAGAAAATCGCAATCTTCATGTCTCGAATGGAAGTAGCAACAATAAAGAAAAGAACTGATAAGACAACATCATACATCACTTATTGGCAGAAAGTTGAAGAAATATTGGACAAAACAAATTGACCTGATTAGTCAGCATAGCATCTTAATACAAATTGCATATTGCATATGGAAACGTGATGTTATAGATTGTATACTTAGGCAAGTGTATATAGTTTCTTTTGTAAATAGTTGACTAGTTGATTATGCTATATTATTTTTATGTTTCACTATTTATGTTTCAATCTATTTGAAGTCATGGGAAAACAATTTAATAAAAATTTCTTTGAGTAAAAAATGTTTTAGTCCCTTTAGTCTTATACACAGGTCAGGCATAGTTTTATCAACCAGAGAAGTTGTGGGTAACATTTAATAAAGAGTTGAAGGACTTTTCTGGGAGGGGAAGATGGCAAGAGTTAAGTGGGATAAGCTGAATCTTTCAGTAGAACAGGGCAGATTGGGATTAAAGTTAAAGCTCATATATATGCACAAGCAGAAAACTATAATTCATAGTTGAAAGGGATGATGTTGAAACAGGGGGGAAGCTCAAGAAACAAGGAAAGACTGGGATTTCGGATGCAGTCCTTTAAGGAGACTAACAGTAATCATACAGAATATTATATCCATAAAGTAGCAGAAAGTATTCTAAGAACTAAGCCAACATGGGAATGAAGAAAGGTGATTCTGCTGATAGGCATGACTACAATTAGGGATATAGACAATAGACAAGAGGGGCTGGACTTTATTGGAGAAAAGTGGCAAAGGAAGGAAGGTATTGGGAGGAAATAACTAAAGAGGGAAAGATGATAGAATGAGAAAATGTCAAGAATTTATTTGGACTGCAGGTTAGAGATTGTCTTCCCTATCAAGAATTGATATCAGAGTATAGGCAAAGAGAAAGAAATAGGGTAGTCCTAAATGGAAGACCAGCACTGGTAGAGGTTTTAGTAGAACCTAAAACAGAAACTGCCATTAAAAAGGAATAATTAGTAGAGCAAATAAAATATTGCATGATAACTATAAGCATCAATCAGAGGAGGTTAGAAAGGATTGGGAAGAAACTATAAGCATCAATCAGAGGAGGTTAGAAAGGATTGGGAAGAAAGATTGGATAAGCAATTCACAAAGAAACAATGGGAGGATATATGTATGTCTCCCCAATACGCAACAAAATTTAGAAGATTTAGGATTTTTGCTTGGGAATGTTTACATAGATATTTTTATAACTCAATTAGAACTCCAGAGAATTTTTCCTCAGGTAGATAGCAAATTTTGGAGGTGTGACAGGGAAGAAAATGGTAATTGTGAACATATTTTGTGAGAGTGCAGAGAGTTAGAGGACTTTAAGGATTCCCTGAAGGATGCACTGTCTGAAGTGCTGGGTGGGCAAATTTGTGTGATGAGGGAGATGATTTTTCTGTGCTATAATACAGGATTGGAATTGCCTAGACATGGTAAGGTCTTGCTGTCTCTAATTATGGTAGTTCCCAAAAAGGCAGTTACTAGAAAATGCAAATCAAAATCTAAACAAACTATTTTAGAAATAGTGAATATAGTAACAGAGACAAACCAACTGGAATTGAGATCTTTAGAAAAAGGTAGGAGCAAATGACATAGGAAAAAATGGGAAATGTGTGAACAATACATACAGGGGAGTAATGAGGTTTCAAAGAAGGCAGGACTTAAATGAGCTATGTAATATTTGACTGAAAATGATTTAGTAGATTATAAGTGATGTATAATGTTTGCAACCGGGAGTGTGTCAGTAGGGTTTGTGATGTAAAATGCTTGCAACTAGGATTGGGTCGGGGTGTTTTTTTTTTTCCTTTATATTAATGTATGATTGCTTATATCATAAGTGATGGTTTAATAAAGATGCCTCTTATTTAAAAAAGGGCCAGGGATTGAATTATTTATGTAATGTTGCTTAGGTTATATGATATATAGCAATATATCTGAACAATAATGTTTGTTAATTTTAACTTGTTAATACAGTTTGTTTATTTTTATATAAATTTAAATGTCCCTATGTCACAAGTGATAATTCAATAAAGGTGCTTAAATAATATAGTTTTGTGGAGGGGTGGCAAATATTTGACAACATTAACAGAACACTGATAATCCAGATGGACGCAGAAAGTAAGAAAATACTACTATAATTGGAAGATCTTGATGCAGAGAAAGCATTTGACAGAGTAAGCTGGTACTTTATGAGCAGAGCAATGGAAGCATTTGCATTAACTGATAAAATTATAAGGTTGATTAAGAGGCTATATGAGTGATCGGAGGTGAAAATTAAAGTGGGTGGGGTCCTTTCTGATAATTTCTGTTTGAGCATAGGAACCAGGCAGGGGTGTCCTCTCTCCCCTTTGTTATTTGCATTATATTTAGAACCACTGGCAAAGAAAATAAGCAACTCCGAAATTAACGGATATAATTGGTATGGTGGTCAAGAAAAGATGTCACTATTTGCAGATGATATTATTTTATATCTGACAAAACCAGAAAGAGACATTATAAGTGTTGTGTAACATATTAAGACACTTTCAAATCTTTTAGGGATAAAAAATTAAAGAAGCTAAAACAAAGGCAATATTGGTAAATTAGGTACCCGTACGCGAATTAGTTCAACAATACCCATATTTATGAGGACATGATAAAATGAAGTATTTAGGAGTATGAAATGAAAATGATTCCTGTGTGGCAGCTTAGGATATGTGGGAAGAGACTAAACAAAAATAATACGAAAGCTGAAAAAGTGGAAGCTCTGTATATGGATATCTATAGTAAGATACAAGCAGTTAAAATGTTTTAGCCCTTTTAGTCTTATACACCGGTCAGGAATATTTCTAACAACCAGAGGAGAAGTTGTGGATAGCAATTAGAGCTGAAGGCTTTTATCTGGGAGAGAAAGATGACAAGAGTCAAGTGGGATAAGCTTATTCTTCCAATAGAACAAAGCGGATTGGGATTACCCAATTTGAAGGGAAATTTCAGAGCAACACAGATAAGGCTCCTATACATAGCACAAGCAGAAAACTATAATTCAAAGTGGAAAGAGATGATGATGATGATGAAAGGGGGCAAGCTAAAGAAACAAGGAGAGACTGGAATGTTGGATGAAGACCTTTCAGGACAATAACAATCATACAGAATATTATATTCATAAAGTAGCAGAAAGTATTCTAAGAACTAAGCGAACATATGAGTGGAGGAAGGAAATTGTGCTGATAGGGATGACTGCAATTAATAATAGAGACAATAAGCAAGAGGAGGCTGGAATTTATTGGGAAAAAAACCTGGCAAAGGAACCAAGATATTGGGAGCAAATAACTAGAGAAGGAAATGTAATAGGGGTCTGTATTATTACAATGAAAGATGAATTGAGAAAATGCATCTTGAGCAACACAAATACATTGAAAACACTTAATACCGAAGCACGTTTCTACTGAAATGCAAAAGAGCGAAAAGTTTTGTTTGGCCAACCTCGGAAACCCGATGAGATTCTCAAAGTAAGAAAAACGTAACTAATGTGCTTAGTTGATAACAACTATGAACTTGAATGTGACTATATGTACATAGCACTTCCCCACTACACACAAACACTATTCTAGTACACCTTAACCATGCATAATTGTGAAATGAATACACCTAATGTAAATTAAATAGCCTATGTCTATAATATCATAAACCAAACAGCAAGACATTATGATGCATACAGCTGGATCAGGCATGCATGTCAAACTACACTTTCAGCAACATAGCAACTGCACGTAGAAACTCTGCAGTTCTGTATTCATGTTTCCTTTGAAGTACACTCTGCAAACGTTCTTCCTATTCCAAAGTCTTCCTTTTTTAGGAGAAACTGCACAAGCGGATAAAAGTTGTAGATGTATTTCTTCAACTCTGTTCTGTTCACGGACTAACATAGCACACAAGGAATATCAGAAATGTGCCTACCAAGTAAACACCTAATTTGCCTGTGCCATCCTTCCACATAATTCCAGGTTTGTAGCAAAGCATTGTCATTTAAGGATGACACATTCCAGAAAGAAATAGGGTAAATGGGAGGGAATCGTGTAGGTGCTACATTACAGGTAACTTGTTTCCTTATACAACCCAATACATATACATCAGAGAAATAAGTAATCAGTTCTTTACCTTCACTAGGAAAAGTCTTACACAACTGTTTAAAGGCTGGAATCATGTCAGTCTCAGGAAGAAAGCTCAAAGCTATTAATTCTTTCACTGCACGTTGGAATTCAAGAGATGTTCCATACAAATGTGACATTCTCAGTTGTTGAACTTTCCACCATACACTTTGAGAAAAATGAAATAAGCATTCTTTGCTACTTACATCAGCAAAATTTGCTGGAATACTTTTTATTGCTGCCAATTCAAAGTCACACAACAGAAACTTCACTGTAGGGGTTATCTGTAACTTACTACATAAAGTAAACACACATTCCCACAAAAAGTTATACGTCTTAAAAGATTTCTTCATCAAACAGTAAAGCAAAGGGAGACATTTTTGTGTACCATTACAGAAAATTAGTGCGTGTATGCTACAGAGTTGTCTGCAGAACTTTCCTTTAGTTAGGAACACACCATCCATAAACCATATTTCATTTTTACACATATCAAAAAGGTTTTCTTTGGTTGTGAAGACTAACACATGTACATTGGAGTATATGTCTACCTTCCTTTCTTGCATAAAAGTAGATTGTTTCAGCTTAAACTCATCTATGGAAACATTACTAAAAATAGTACAGGGTGCAGAGTGAATTAACATGCTAATTCGCCGTACCCTGTTCACATGCTGTAGCATTGACCTTCGTGTTGGTAATGTCACTACACTTTCAAAAGACATGCTAGCAAAGACGTCATCCACAAGTAGTGCAGGGGTACTACTATAATCTTTAGACATTTCCTTTAACTTATGACAAACCTTATACTTTTCAATCTCTGTGGGATAAGAGGCATGATCGTGAGGGTTTGATTTTAACAGGATTTCCTCAACCGCTGTTGCTGTAGTTATTGCCCTACCCTTACATCTGTGAGTATTTTGTAGTTGACAGCACCAGTACTTCTTTGCCTTTAGCTTTTTTTCTAAGAAGCACAGGTAACTGGCTATTACTAGCATATCTTTTCCTTTTTGTGACTGTACAGTACAATACCTGTTACCTATCACACCAGATCAGGTCAGTGCAGCGGAAGCCATAGTTGTATACATAACATGCCATACGTACAACTAACTGCTCTGATCATGTGCCTTAAGTACTTCCTGCAGTAATGGAATAGTGCAGGTTAATTTACATATTTTCAAGATTTGTAACATTTACTAATCTTTATTGGTGTATAAGTCTGGTATATATTTTAGCAAATGTTTGCATTATGTGACATTTAGTTTTTATAGTAACATAGGTCCAGTATTGTGTATAACAACTGCTGGTTGATGCGGTTACGTCAGAAACAGCATTTGGCCAACTATGATACTTCAGTTTTCTTTTTTACGCTCATTTAGTGGTTCGTCTTTCAGGCACTTCGGTATTTATGTGCCGCTCAACATATATTCGCTCAATTCGTCTTTTGTTGTAATAATATAGACCCATGTAATAAAATGGGAAGACACTAAGAACTTATTTGAACTGTAGGTTACAGATTGCCTTCCCTATCAAGGATTTATATCACAGTATAGGCAAAAAGAAAGAAACAGAGGAATCCTAAATGAAAGAGCAGCACTGACAGAGTTTTTAGAAGAGTCTAGAACAGACGTTGCTATTAAGAAAGGAATAATTAATAGACCATATAAAATATTGCATGATAATTATAAGAATCAATCAAAGAAAGTAGAAAGGATTGGTAAGAGAGATTTGATAAGTAATTCACAAAGAAACAATGGGCGAATATATGTATGTCTCTGAAATATACAACAACATCTAGAAGATTTAGAATCTTTGCTTGAAAGTGTTTGCATAGGTAGTTTTGTACCCCAAGTAGACTCCAAAAAATTCCTCAGTTAGACAGCAGGTATTGGAGGTGTGATGGGGAATAAAGAGGTAACTGGGAATGTATTTTCTGGTAGTGTAACAAGTTGGCAGACTTTAAAGATTCCCAGTGGACTGCTCTGTCAGAGATACTGGCTGAACAAATTGGTGTAACTAAGGGAACTATTTTTTTGAACTATGATACAGAATTGGAATTGCCTAGACATAGTAAGGCCTTACTGAGTCTAATTATGATGGCTGCCAAAAAAACAATTACTAGAAAATGAAAATCAAAGTCTAAACCAACTTTACTAGAAGTAATGAAGATAAAGTAATAAAAAGTAACATGGATAAAACAACTGGAATTGGGATCTGTAGAAAAGGGTAGGAGCAAATTACATAGAAAAAACGGAAATTGTGGGATCACTACATCCTGAGGAGGAATGAGGTTTAAAAGAAGGCAGGACTTGAATTAGCTATGTAATGTTTGACTGACAATGATTGGATATATTATAAGTGATATATAACGTTTGCCGCTATAGTTGTGTCAGCATGGTTTGTAGTGTATAATGTTTGCAACTGAAATTGTGTCACTATGGTTTATTCTCATTTATATAAATGTAAGATTGTCTATGTTGTAAGTGATAATTTAATAAAGATGTTGCTTGTTTAAAAAAAATGCCATAGGTGACACACTTTGAAATAAATGAGTATATGAATTTGATAAAGAAAGGATTCCAGGGGGATATTCAGCAGAGTATCAGGGATAAAAGAAAAGAAAAGGGAAGTACTTAAACTAATTGCTACAGGAGCTCCAATAGTGATATCAGTGGAAAAAAAAATAGTAATGGTAGATTTGTGGTACTCAAGGGCTACTGGCAAGGGAGGAGGATTATGTGGGCATGTGTTTATAGTCCACCTAAAATTGCTAGCATGAGAACATTTTAGGAAAATTTTACAGTTTTCAGCAAGAAATATTACTTACTGTTGGGGACTAGAACTTGATTTACAACAATGAAGGTGTATCTGGGGGACCTTGAAGGGAAAATATAAGAAAAAAAGGTAGATCTCTGAAGAAATTTATGAAAACATTTGTTGTGGAAGATGTGAATTTGGTAGCAGAAACTTGGAGAGAATTTACATATTATTCCCCAAGGTACAATAACTGGGCTAGACTAGACAGAAATTATATTAACTATTTCCGAGCATGCACCAATAACAAATTAGATATAAATGCAGGGTAATGAAGTACAAATGAAGCAAAGGTGCTTCTCCCTCCCTACCTGTTAAAAAGAGAGGAATTTAAGGAATGGGAATTGGAAATTATTTGGGAGTTTTTAAGGAAAACAGAAATTTCTTCAGATGTTATAGCTAGTGAGTAGAATAAAATGAAAGCGGCATTTAAAAATAGGGCAGAAAAGAGAAGTATTGTAGAATAAGGGGGGTCTCACAGAATGAGAAAAGGCACAAATGCAGAGTGCTAAAGATAAAATAAGGAGTATCTGGATAATATGCATGAATTTAGAAAAGTTGCTGTTAAGCAACTGTTTTTATAATAATTTCAGAGCACAAAAACGTTTAGCACAATGACTTAGGCAACATAAAGTAAAAGGGTTGCTCCTAAACTTTGGAAGCCCATAATAAGAAAATAATCAGAGATTCTATAGACATATTAAAGATATTTCAGAAATTTTATGAAAATTTGTATAAAGCAGAGGAATGTGGAAATCAGGAAAAAGCACAAATGGAAATATTTATGGAAGACTTTGGTATGTCAAGGATAGAGATAAATGAGGCTCAGCTGTTAACAGTTAAGATAGAATGAGGTGTGATAAAAATAATGATGTGTAATCAACCTGCAGGAAAATCTCCAGGAATAGATCGTATTCCTGTGGATGTTTGGAAGCAAGGAGGAAAGAAAGTGATAAAGATCTGGAAGGATTTGTTTAACAGAATTTCAATAGGAGGGTAAGCACCAAGATCCTGGAAGAAAGCTATGGTAGGTGTAATACCTAAAGATGCTAAAGACCGATCAGACCCAGCTTCATATAGCCCCATTTCAATTTTAAATTATGATTATAAAATATTTATGAGTATAATAGTAAATGAATGGCAATGGTATTGCCAGAGTTGATAGATATGGATCAGTGTGGTTCCCTGGAGGGGAGGCAAACATTTGACAACATTAATACAACAGTTATGATCCAGAGGGAAGCAAAATGTAAGAAAATACCATTGTTGTTGTTGGTGGGTTTTGTTGCATTCAACAGAATAAGCTGGAATTTTTTGAGTAGGGCAATGGAAGGATTTACATTCCGTCATGCAATTTTTGTGTCTTTTGGCTTTTCCCGGTTAGGGGTCACCACAGCGGAACTCTGGTCCACTAATGATTGGCAGTTGATTTTTACGTACTGGCTTGCCAGGTCTGACGCACAACCTTCAATGAAGGTACGCCCATTCACACATGTCTCCACGCAGAAGACGGTCTAGCTGAGAATCGAACATGCAATAATAAGGTTAATTGGGAGGATATATGAGAGATCAGAGGCAAAAAATAAAGTAGGAAGGTTCCTCTCTAAGTTGTGTATGAACAGAGGAACCAGGCAGGGGCGTCTTCTTTCCCTTTCTTATTTGTGATATATTTAGAGCCATTTGGAAAGAAAATAATGGACTCAGAAATTCAAGGATATAATATGTTTTGTAATCAAGAAAAGGTAGCATTATTTGGAGACAGTATTATTTTGTACCTTATAAAACCACAAAAGGACATCTCAGTGTTGTGGAACATTCTGAGGCAGTTTCAAGTCTTTTCAGGATATAAAACTAATTAAGACAAAACAGAGGCATGTTTATAGGGACATGATAAAATTAAGTATTTAGGAGTATGAGTTAAAAAGAATTATGTTATGGCAACTAAGGATATATGGGAAGAGACAAAACAAAATTAATACAAAAACTGAGAAGCTGGATGCTCCTGTTTATAGATATGGATAGCAAGATATTTGCAGTGAAAATGTTTTTGGTCCCTTTAGTTTTATATACAGGTTAGGCATATTTTTATTAACCACAGTAAAAGTTATGGAAAATAATTAGTAAAAAGCAGAAGGATTTTATCTGGGAGGGGGAGAGGGCAAGGGTCAAGTGGGATAAGTTGACACTTCCAATAGAGCAAGGCGGTATAGGATTATGTGATTTGAAGGGATTTTAGAGCTATACAATTAAGGCTTATACACATGGTACAAGCAGACAAGTGGAACGGGATGATGATGAAGCAGGGGGCGATATTCAAGAAATAAGAAGAGAGTGGGATTTTGGGTGCAGATCCTTAAGGAGAATAATAACAGCCATACAAAATATGGCTATAATTTGGCTCCTAGAAAACAACAAAGTGTAAAGAGTTCTCATTTTCTCTTTGTTGATGATTTAAAACTGTATAGCTCATCAAATGAGGAACTGAAAGCGCAGCTGCAAGTTGTCAAAACTTTTTCAGATGATATAAGAATATAATTTGGCCTTGATAAATGTGTGAAAGCAACCTTTAAAACAGGAAAACTGCAGCACCAAGAAAACATCAGTTTAGGACAAGAATGTGATGTAGAAGAACTTGAGCAAGATGGTGTGTATAAATACTTGGGAACTGATGAAGGATCAGCAATAAAACATGAACAAATGTGAATAAAACTTACTAAGGAATACTTTAGAAGACTTAAATTAAGCCTAAAAACATCGCTGACATCTAGGAATAAAATCCAAGCTATAAATCAATTTGCTCTTTCTGTCTTAACTTATAGTTTTGGAGTGACTGACTGCCCCAAAATGTGTTGGATAGATTAGATAGGAAACAAGAAGGATGCTTCATGCTCACCAAATGATTTATAAAAATCAGTGTATACGAAGGCTATATATTCCCCGTTCCAAAGGAGGGATGGGCCAATTGATTACACATATAGATTTGCAATTGTGGGACTCCACACATATCTGCTGAACTCACAAGATCCAAACATAGTGAAAGTTTTGAAATATGAGATGACTTCTCTGCTTCATCTAGCAGAAGAATATCGGTGTCAAGCAGGAATGGAAATCATACCAGAAGTAGATAAAAATCAGGCAGCAACTGAATGTGCCAAAAAACAAAAGAAAGAATATAAGGTGAAGGACCAGATGAAAAGGCAAGAAATGTGGAAAATGCATAAATATAGTTGTAAGAATCTCATGTTTATCAGGAATGAACACAAGAATGGTTAAAGAGAGGCGAATTCAAACCAAGAGATGAAAGGTTAATATTGGCAGCCCATCATAGCGGGCTATGCACACACTGGTTTCCAAAGTCCAGTGAACATATGGGAGAAACAGACAAATTTAGGTTTTGTAAAACCGAATTGTAAACAGTGGCACACCTCATTGCTGGTTGTGACATTCTAATGTCAGAAGGACTCTATACTGAAAGGCATAATAATGTGGCAAGACTGTTGCCCTGGGGATTGTGCAAACATTATGGCACTGGAGTGGCTGAAAAGCACTGGAAACGAGCCACAAAGCATCAAAAAAATTATGAAGTTTACATCACATGGGATCACCCATTAACAACGGCTCAAAAGATAGATGCTAGAAAACTGGATATAGTGGCCCATGAAAAGAAGACAAAAGTAGCATTGATCACTGAAATCACCACACCCAGTGACTACAGTGTCTTGCATACGGAGAAACACAAACTCATAAAATATCAGGATTTTATGAGCAATGTGGAAGAATGATACCCAGGCAGTTCCAATAGTAGTAGGAGCAACTGGCCTTATAAAAAAGAATCAACAATCATATTTAGATATGTTACCAATACATGTAACCCATACAAATTGCAGAAGGAGTCATTACTGGGCACATTGCGGGTGCTGCAAAGACCACTTCTGGCCGACATCAAAGATTGAAACAATACTAATTTCATGAACTTTAATCATACTTTGACTTAGGAATGGGGTCCATTCCCATCATGGTATTAGAAACCCAAAAGACTTGGAGAAATTAAAAAGAGAGAAGCAATATTATATTTATAAAGTTGCATAATGTATTTTAAGAACTAAGCCAGCATGAGAATTGAGAAAAGAGATTCTATCAATAGGGAATGACTGTAATCAGGAGTGCAAAGAATAAACAAGACGGGGCTGGAATTTAATGGAGAAAACTGACAAAGGAACCAAGGTATTTGGAGCAAATAACTAGAAAGGTAATAGAATGGGAAGAGGCCAAGAAGACATTTGGACTGCAGACTACAGACTGCCTTCCCCATCAGGAACTGATATCAGAGTATAGGCAAAGAGAAAGCAATAGGGGAACCCTAAATGAAAGACCTGCTCTGGTATAGTTTTTAGTTGAAATTTGAATAGAAGGTGCTGTTAAGAAAGGATAATTAGTAGGGCATATAAAATATTGCACAACAACTATATATCAATCAGAGGAGGTTAGAAAAGACTGGGATGAAAGATTGGATAAGCAATTCACAAGAAAACAATGGGAGAACGTATGTATAGTTCTCAAATATGCACAAAGGTCTAGAAGATCTAGGATTTTTGCTTTGAAGTGGTTGCATAGATATTTTTATAGCCCAAGTAGATTCCAGAGAATTTTTCCTTGGGTAAATGGCAAATGTTGGAGGTGTGATGGGGAAAAATTATGTTGCTTTGAACATATGTTTTGGAAGTGTAATGACTTTACAGAATTTAAAAATTTCCTCCAGAATATTTTGTTAGAAATATTGGTTGGACAAATTGGTATAACTAAGGGATTTATTTATTTTTTAGCTGGATTTCAGGATCTGAATTGTCTAGACATAGTAAGGCCTGTTAAATTTAATTCTGGTGGCTGCCAAAAACAATTACTAGAGAAATAGAAATTAAAGACTGAACTTACTGTATTTGAAGTACTGAATATTGTAACAGAAATATAAGAACAACAAGTGGGATATTTAGATAAGGGTATTAGCAAATTACATAGAAAAAATGGAAATTGTGTTAACAATACATACAGAATAATGTTTTTGAGGAGGAGTGAGATTTAAGGGAAGGCAGGAATTAATCATTGACATGATGTTAATTGTATATAAAAATACATGTGCTGTATAATATTTGTAACTGTGAACACATTAACATGGTTTTTCATCTATATGAATGTATGTTTGCCAGTGTCTTAAGTGATAATTCAGTAAGTAAAGGTGTTAAAAATTCTCTATAATAATAATTCAATAGGAGAAATTGTTTGGATTCTAACAAGATAACAGGGATAAGCAAGGCAAGGATAATTATGTTGATTATAAAGGAAAGGGAAACTAAATATTTTATAATATGTGCAAAAGAAGTAGAGCAAGGAAAAATAAGAGATAGAGAAGGTGTGAGGGGAATGCAACTGGGGCTATAGTTGGTTGGCTTAAAGTGCACAAATAGTACTTCAAGAAGTCTTACAAAGATTAAGGAAAAATACAATACTATACAGTAAACAAATACAATTTTAGTTATGTTATAAATGATAGGCAGAATAATTTCCATTAGTTTTTAAAGATAGTTTAAGATGGAGAAATGGTGAAAGATTTTATGACTTTAGTACTGGTATTCCAAGTTGAAAATGTACAAAGGAACTTTTTTGATGACTTGCACAAGTGTACAAGCAGCACTGGTTTGCCAGTACATGGTATTTATGTGCAGATATGTCTAAATATCAAGAGTGCCAAGCCCTAATCTTAATCTGTGATACTACAATTACATGTTTAATTCAAAGCTCATATCTGCTAACTGATGCATAAACAGTCACTGCTGTCTTTGAGTTAGATTCATAGGTATTTACTAGGCATGCAGTTCCTACAGACCATTAAGAAGCCTATCCCAAACTCCCAATTGCGCCAAAGCATGGTATGTTTAAGTGACTTGTTCAAGGCCATACAGTAGGCAAATGAAGCCTGACAGACTCAAACCCTGTAACATAGGAAAAGACTTGTTAACAGCTCATAGCCTTAATCCTTTATGCCAATTGTCAGATATAATACAATGGGTGCTGCAATTAATAAAACTTAAAAACAAACAATCTAATCTCTTATCTTGCAGTACATGACAGTCCTTTTGATGTTTGACAACATTAGTCACCATGATAAACACACTAAACTAGGTATAAATCCCTACGTCACAAGACGGGTTGCCAACTGACTCACTGACAGAACCCACGCAGTAAAAGTTGCAGATTCCAAATCTGACTTGAAACCAGTGACAAGTGGAGTACCACAGGGTTCAGTCCTGGGACCTCTCCTGTTTGGTATCTACTTCTCTGAAGTACACGCTAACACAGAAGGCCTCAGGTTAACGAAGTTCGCAGATGACTGCAAACTAGAATCCATAGTCGAGTCTCTAAATGATGTGGACATCCTACAGAAGGGCCTCACTGAGATAGATGCCTTGTGTCAGAGGCATGGCCTCAAGCTCATTACCAAAAAGGGCATTGTCATCCCCTTTGGTAACAGCTCTGTACCAATGAGCTACCACATAAACGGCAGTCTACTTAATACCGAATGTGTGATAAGAGACCTTGGGAGCCAGGTGGACAGTAGTCTCTCCTTTGATAATCACATCGCCATAGTTGTCAGGAAATCCTTCTATGTGGCACACCTCATCACAAAAGGGTTCTCATCCAGGACAAAACAGGTCATTGTTCCCCTCTACTCGGCACTCATTAGACCCATTATAGAGTACAATGCCCCTTTTGGAATGTACCTCACAAGACGTCTGCAGCAGCTGGAAAGGCCACAGAAGTACCTCACAAAGAGGATTACTGGCCTCAAACATCTGCCCTACACTGACCATCTCAAAAACCTTCAGCTTTACTCTGTAGCATATCGCTTACTCTAAGGAAATCTCTGCCTAACATATAAAGCTATGTTAAACCCAGAGCTGTTGGACATGCTACACCTAAAGAAATCCCAATCCCTCCAAGCTACATGCTCTAGGGACCTAAAACTTGTCACCACAATAAACAGGATATGCTGGAAGGATAGATTCTTGTCCCAGAGATTTCCTATACTCTGGAGCAAGCTATACATCTATGTCAAGCAAAGTTCCTTATTAGCACTCTTCAAGAAAAATCTTGATGAGTGGATGGGAAATAGGAAATGCACCCAGGGATCACTTCTGTGGCTCTGCTCGACAGGGGCATAGGAAATGAACTTTCTTGGGTGGCGTAAGCCAGGGAACCTTGTTGGCTAGGCTTACTTAGGCCCTTGGGCTGATAGCCTAGTACCTACCTATGAACCTATGAACCTATAAAGCTGCATCAAACCCAGAGCTGTTGGACATGCTACACCTAAAGAAATCCCAATCCCTCCAAGCTACATGCTCTAGGGACCTAAAACTTGTCACCACAATAAACAGGATATGCTGGAGGGATAGATTCCTGTCCCAGAGACTTCCCATACTCTGGAACAAGCTACCCATCTATGTCAAGCAAAGCTCAACATTAGCACTCTTCAAGAAGAATCTTGATTAGTGGATGGGAAATAGGAAATACACCCAGGGATCACTTTGGTGGCTCTGCTTGACAGGGGCACAGGAAAATAACTTTCTTGGGTGGCATAAGCCAGGGAACCTTGTTGGCTAGGCTTACTTAGGCCCTTGGGCTGATAGCCTAGTACCTACCTATGAACCTATTTTAGATTTATTAGCACTTATAATGACCAGTAATAGAATTGTATGGCAGAACAGGTGCAAACAGCACTTCAGTGGAATCATTCTTCTCCACAATAATTTAACAGTGTAAAGGCAAGTTTTGCATTTTTCTGATTTGCAAGCTGCTTAATACTTAAGTGTGATTTATGTCAGCAGTGGATAGAAGTTCAACCTAGCCAAAGAGTAAGCAGAAAGAACATCTAGTCTGACGCACAGACAAGAAAATGACTGAAGCTATGCAGTCTGAGGGAATGCAGCAGAGGGAACATTTGTAATGAATGTCAATATCAGGAGAACTTGGTGATGTTTTAAATGCTGTGTTAAAAGAGATTCAAACAGAATTTCAAAACTAAAATACAAGACTGTATGACTAAAGCACTAGCCAGAAAAGCCAAGGTTGATGCTACCATTATGAATGACTCAAATGTCATTATGAGTTTGAAGCAGCAAAATCAAACCTTACAAGACTGGCTTAGATTCTCAAGAGACAACATCAAGCAACTACTTGGGCATCAGACTGACAGATCACATTGAACATAAGAAATAAATGATAGTTGCCAACCCTGAATATATGGAGCAAGCCAATTGTATAAACATCCTTTACAAATGTATTTATCAAGGTGGATAGGCCTCATGGAAAGTAAAATACACACTGAGATGGCCCAAACAATTTTTCAGCCAGACTCCATTTCCACTAACAGGTGACCAAAATTGATTATAATACACTTATAGACTTATGTATTGAAGGAGCAAATTATAACATCCCTATAAAAACCAGGGAAGGAAAGTGAGGTTGGTGATAGAAAAGTACATATTGAGCAGTGCTACTCAGTTGCTAGTAGGCAGCAGAGGATTCAGTTTGTCTTGCCTATTAAAGAATGTAGCCAAAGAAATTTTTGTTTTAAACTTCAGTATCCTACTTTCTTTTAAGAGTACCCCCCCCCCCCCCAGAGTAAAGACATTCAATGACCCAGGAAATGCTGTACAGTAGGTGATGGAATACCAGCATGTCCAGCCTGAATCAAGTTCCATTCAGTAAGAACAGAAGACAGATCAAACCACAAGAAAACAGGCCCATAATTATAGCAGTTACAAAGGACTCCTTTCATATATTCTGATAATCTGTGATTAAAAATGATATAATAAATAGTATTTCTCTGACGTAATAGCAGCAAACCATAAGAGAGTGACAGTGTATTGAGAAAGGTTATAAACCATTTATTACCAAAAAGGTAATTTAACATGCCTTAGAAATAGGAAACACTTTAAAAGTTGCATGTGAAAAGCTACATTTGTTTGTGTGACTATAACCATTTAAAATGTTAAACTGAATAGCAGATACCTTATGACTACCACTGGAATTTCACTAAAAGACTTTAATGTAAGTCATTATAGTCAATACTGTGTTTACCTGCATGAGAGCTGTTAATACTCTGTAAGACCAAACAAAACTATACATTTGTTAACAGTTCATCATATTGAAAATACTGTTTTATAAAGTGAAGGATGGTAAACTGTTAAATATAAAGAGGGAGGCTTCAATGATTGGGGGAGGGGAGTCCCTCTATTTGTCTTGATGTTTAGTAGATTAGTGTAGTTTTGATAAAAATAATAAGCTACTTGTTACCTGTATTAGGATATTTTAATCCTACTCTTAGGAAGTCAAGAAGTTTGATGAAGTATATATATTTTTTTACAGTTATGTGATGGCTAATGGTCCAGTAGTTCTATTAAACTTGGTGTGGGATTTTTTTTAAATAGACTACATGCAGATACATTTGTATATTCATTGACAGTTATAAGACAAAAAGTGAAATGTGATTTGTATATTGTTTTTACATTTATAAAACAGTGTAAGAAACTTCTCTGTGTGGAAGATTTTCAATTTATATATATATATATATATATATATATATATATATATATATATATATATATATATAAAAATTGTATATTAATAATATCAGATAATGGTAGTAGAAGTAGTGAACTTAAACTCGTCCTAAGTCAAAAAATAATAAAAAATATAATTTGAAATACCATACAGAATTACTAAGGGCAGGATTCACGAAGGCTTGCATGGAGTCTAAGAGTAGTGTAAGACTCCATGCAGCCCTCGCGATCCAGGAACAGCCTGAAATTCCGTGTAAGAGACCAGCTAAAACGTCTCTTCCAAGGAGTGGGCGTGGATATGCTAATCACCTCACTTGCAGCTGAAAGGCATGCAAATGAGGTAGATTAGCGATCCTGGAAGCCCAAAGCAGCCCGTGTAAGAGACGTTTTAGCTGCAGAAATGTACTCAGTTGACAACTGAGTACGTTTCTGCAAATAACACAATGGAGCCATGTCAGCTCCAAATAAAGGGTGCATATGTGTCAGGCAGCATGCCAATGGCCAAATATGTGGCCATTGGCAAGGTACCCTGATGCAAATATGAAAAATAAATATATATTTTTTTCGGCGATCGCCGATGTTTAAACACAGCGCAGCCCCGCGCAAATGGGCTGCGCTATATAAAACATAAAAATGAAGGTTATAAACCCACAAATGTGGGTTTTATGCAATACATGGATTTACAATGCAGGGACCAGCAGACCAAAAACAACATGGCCACCGTTTAGTGGTTGCTAAGGGGGGAAGCTGAGTCTAAGACATGTAACTAAGCATTAGTAGGCAATCTGATGTAAATGAGTGTTAGGATACTGAATTCCACTGTCACATAGCAAATGAGCACATTCTGAGTAGTGTAAGAGATACATAAGGGGGAGGAATAGAGTAGGAGATAGGTGACATCACAGGGGGGAATGGCAGAAATAAATGCAGTTCATTGGAGGTCAGTGTTACATGACAGATGTCAGACACATATCATGGAAAGAGGAGTGCCACAAGATAAGCATGGGAAAGTCAAGAAATGGAAGGTGTACACTGTTGCTTACACCAAAGTTTCTTGCTGGGCGTGCATGCGCACATGTGTGCCATGAGGTGCGAGTAGGGCAGTGTGCGCACGTGTAAGGCAGACTGAGCATGTGGGAGCCTGTTGGAAGACTTGTAAGACTGTTTGCGCTGGTGTGCGTGCATTTTAACCCGAATAAGTAGATTCTGAACCGTGTAAGCATGTGTGCGCACGTGTAAGCCACTGTGAGCGTGTTTCTGCTGGTATGCGCGTTGCTCCCCCCTGAGGAAACAGAAAGGAAACAGGAAGCAACAGAATTAGTAGGAAGCTAGCAGGGAATACTGCTGGAGCTAGCAGGTGAAAACAATTAGAAGCAGGCAATTACACAGGCAGAATAGTAGCCCAGCCAAGCACTTAAAACTCTGCAAACAGCAGTGCAGGATTTTTCTCTCAAGAGACACTGCAAGACAGGAGTAAGCTATTAGAAGTGAAAACTGAAAAAGCTGAACTCAGAGCAGAAATGCTAGGGGCTGCCATAGCTGTCATAAGGAGACATAGGCTACTTGCTGAGAGTGGTGACAATGCAAATGGTGCCAGACAACCCACAGTGAGGAGACGGAGAAGAGTGTACAGGCCCAGGGTCATCTACCACGGGTTACATGAGCTGGAGATAGTGGAGCGCTATAGAGTGGACAGAGACCTCCTGCAGCAAATTGTTGAGCTGTGCAGGCCACGCCTCACACACAGAACCAACAGAGGGGAACCCATCCCAGTGGAAACCAAGGTATGTGTTGGCCTAAGAATACTAGCAACAGGTACCTTCCAGAGACCAACTGGTGATATGATGGGGATATCACAGGCATCAGCCTCCAGGGTACTGCACCAGTTCCTGGATGCCATGTCAGCACATGTCGGTGATCATGTATATTTCCCCAATGCCATGAGGTATTGGCCAGCAATATGCGTCTCTTCCAGCAAACAGCGGAATACCCTGAGGTAGTGGGTGCAATAGACTGCACGCACATACTTATCAAAGCACCAGCTGGTGAGCAGGGTAGGGCCTACATTAACCGCAAGGGCTTCCCCTCCATCAACTGCCAGGTCGTGTGTGATGCCCAGGGCATAATAATGAATGTGTGTGCTGGCTGCCCTGGGAGCTACCATGATTCCCATATCTGGCATTTGACGCAGCTGTACCAGACATTTGCCAATGGGGACATCCCACATGGACACCTAGTGGGGGATGCAGGTTATGCACTGGAGCCGTGGCTGATGACACCCATCCGAAACACACACACACCTGAACAGGAACGCCATAATGAGGCACATGCACAAACACGTAATGTAATAGAGCGTGTGTTTGGGCTGCTCAAGTCACGGTTCCGGTGTCTGGACACATCTGGTGGAGCCTTGCAGTACTCACCAACTACATGTACCCAAACTGTCATGGTATGTGCTATGCTACATAATATGATCTTACGAAAACAGCTGCAGCAGGACCAGCATAGGGCTGGGCCAAACAGCCCCCCACCATTTCCAAGGCCATCACAGGCAGAGCGTGACTCGGAGGAGGAACAGCCTCAGCCTGCCCCAGTAGGCAGAAGGAGGCATGCCCAGTATGCCCTGGCCTTGGCAAAGAGGCAACGCATAGCACATACACTGGCTCAGTAGGAACCCTGGGAATGATACCCCTCTCTGACTAACTCATATAATAACAGGGATGCCTAAAATGACATAACCTGCTCTCAAAGATGTACAGGGAGTGTAGTATGTGCATCCGACAGAGGCAGCCCTGCAGCACCACCTGAGGCATGAATGCCATGTGTTAAGCAATGTAACACCATGTAGTATATGCACACTTGATGACCCTGACTAACATCCTACCCTCACGAAGCATGATGCCACAATATGACGATGAGATGATCAATTGCAATAATTGGCTGAAGTATTGCAGTTAGTCAAAGGGGATACAATGTGTGTCAGCCTGGGATGACATGCTGAGCATGACATGATGCTCCACCTGCTAGGGGTGACGTGCACCTATCAGTCCAGGCCTTATGGATACTGGCAAAGGCTGTTGTTACCCACAGCGTGCCCTGAATAGGTAAGGCTCATAACACAAACCCACCTCCATAGGTATCACAAGGGATAACAACCTAGATGTAATGCTACCCAATGCCAGAAGTCTAAACAGCAAGATGCATGCAGTCTAAACTCCCCCAGTATGGAGAATGTTGATATCTGTCCTGTAACAGAAAACTGGGTCAAGGGTCACAACAGCACCCTAACACTACCAGGTTACACCTCATACTGTGCTGTACAGCCTCAAAACATGGAACAAGCTACAAAAGGAGGGTGACTAGCAATAATTGTCAAGGATAACCACACCCCCATGTTGGTACCACAACAAGAAGCAGCATGGACTAGCCATGGCCAAGTAACAGTGGCTAAAACTGCCTCCCAGTTTATAGCCTGCTACAGACTACCATCCTAACACCAGGAACTGCACTTGGCCTATGTTGGAATACATGAATATATCAAGCCCTCCAAACCACATTATATTGGGTGACTGAAAATAACGAAACATAGACTGGGAGCATTATACTAGCTCCAACACTGTAGGACAAAAGTTCCTAGAATCCATAAACCAAAATGCCCAGGAACAACGTACCACTTCCACAAGAGGGGTAAGCATACTGGATGTGATAATCAGCAACATGGGTACTGGATGGCAAGATGAGAAGTGTATCCCTCACTGGTAAGACCAGACCATAGAGTAATCACACCGGATATACACATCCTGACCACAGTCCCTGGCCAGAAAACCACAGTGAAAAACATGTGTAAAGCAAAAGTTGCACTCCTCCAAATGGATGTGGAATCCATTACAGGCCCTGTGCAGGTGCAAAATATGGGCCACACCTCAGAACCTGCTATACAGGCATTCCATGAACACTGCCAGGAATGCTTGGATTATGCAATCCCAAATAAAACCAAGACACAATGCCATACACGCAGGCATCTGGCATGGTGGACTCCAACCATTACCAAACCATGCAAGGGAATGAGGAAGCTACTACATGATAGAGGAAACATAAAAAAGGAAGTAATCACTGATCAGTAGTATGGCAATAAAATATGTCCACACATACAATCCACTAAGGCCAGCTACAACAAGTTGAATCTGTGAATCTTGAGGCAATGTTACACCTGCCCCAAGTACACAGACAACCCTAAACTCCCCCCAAGAAATACAAATATATGTGAGAGATGCAACCATTTATCCAAACCGGAGGCTGAGCTCCCTCAACTCAGTACTGTCAAAACTAGTCAGGAGGAGAAGGTAACCACACACACCACAAACCCAGTCCCACATAGACCTATCACAACTGCAAACCAAAGACATAAACACAGAAAAACATTCCGGGAGGCCCTAATTACAAACACACCACATCAACAGAGGCCTCCAAAGCAGACACCCAAGCAACCACTACCTCCAAACATAGCACATGCAACACATAGTACACAAAGCTGGTATGCCAAACAGTCATAGGCCAGAAGGAGAAACAACATGCCCGATACAGTTGTAATAGGTGACTCCATAGTCAGACACACTGCTGTCCTGCTCACCAGACTGAACAAGGGAAAGGGTACAGTAAGCTGCCTGTAGGCTGCTACAATATGCCACATAACAGAAGTATGCAGGTCACCCCAAAGCAAGTAGAAATATGATGCAGTCATTGTCCATGCTGGCGTGAATGACCTGAGATGTACCTCCCCGGACTACATGAAAAGAGACATAGATGAGCTCTCTGATTATGTAGTCCAGGCTGGTATGACACTGACCATTTGCAGCATCCTACCCTCACTAAGAATGATGCCACAGTACAAACACAGAATGATCAGCTTTAACAAGTGGCACAATTACTGGTGTCATTCCAAGGGGATCCAATGTCTGTCTGCTTGGGATGTCATGCTTGACAAGCCACACTGCTGTTCCAGGGATGGCTTGCACCTGTTACCCCTGGGCGTCTGGATATTGGATAAGGCTTTTGCCACCTCCATAGAGCCTTTCGTAGGCAAGGCTGAAAAGACTAACCCACCACCCTAGAAAACATAAGTGGAAAGAAACATAAGGGTAATGCTGACCAATGCCAGACATGTAAACCTCAATATGCATGCTCCCGAGGCCCTCCCCAGTATGGAGAACACTGATGTCCGTGCAGTGACAGAAACCTGCAGTAAGGCTCCTGACAGCACACCAGCACTACCAGGTTATACCTCATATAATGCATTATGGCCCCAAAACCTGGACCAAAACATAAAAGGAGGGGGAGTATCCATATTCAGCACAGACACCCACACGTCCAGGTAACTGACAATGCACGAAGCATCGGAGACCACCCATGTGCAACTAACCGTAGGCAAAACTGCTGTACAGTCTGTAGCATGCTACAGACCACACTCTCACACACAGGAACCCCACCCAGCCGTCCTGAAGACACTGGACAGTATGAATGCCTCACCAAATACCAAACAAGGTACTCACAAATTACCACATAGGTGGTAATCCATTATGTATGGAAGGAGTAATCAGGGACCTAGGGACACAAGTGGACAGTAACCTGTTATGTGACACTCACATTGCCAACGTGGCTAGGAAGACTGTCTATATTGGACACCGTATCATGAAAGGATTCACATCTACGTCAACAGAGGTCATTGTGCCCCTATACTGTTCTCTTATCAGACCCATAATCTAGTACAATGCCTCATTTGGAATGTACCTTACCCGACACCTGCAGCAGTTAGAAAGACCTCAAAGGTACCTCACCAAGAGGATAAAGGGTCTCAAATATATGTCATATGCTGCCTGGTTGTAGACACCCCAGCTGAATGTAGTCACATACTGCCTACACAGAGGCATTGTATGCCTGTTGTACAAGGCCATGTCCAACACAGGAGTAATGGACATGCTCCACCCCAGAAAACTCAAATCCATCGGAGCTGTGAGAGTGAGAGATGTCAACTTCAACACATAATGAAATAGGATGTGCTGGAGGGACAGATACATAACCCAGAGGCTCCCTACACCCTGGAACAGAATCCCACTCCATGTTAGGCAGAGCCCCTCACTGACACTCTTCAACAGGAATCTTGCCAAGTGGATGGATGATCGTAGATGTACACTGGGGGTCTTCACTGTGTCACGTCCAGACAGAGGCACAGTAAAGTAAATCATAAATGGCCATAATATTCACATAGCAAGGGGTGGTGAAAGCCACACACACTCTGGCTAGGCTTATAAATGCCCTAGGGCGGATAGCCTAGTATGAACCTATGAACCTATGAAGATACAAATTGTACAGGACACTAAGGATAATCACAAGGCTTTCTTAACTGATGGTAGGAACCTTGTTGGGAATTCACAGATATGCTCTGACTCACTCAAATATTACAAACAACATACCAAACACACACACATATTGCCAACATCCAACCTGACAGGTGCAGTGCAAACCTCCCCCAAATGCAAAATATCTATCCCAGCAGAGTGCTGGCCCCCTGACATTGCAGATGCAGAGGTAACAGCCAGCATCTACAAAGCAAAACACACAGCATCAGTGGTATGAGATGGTGTCCTGGGCTGAGTCCAACATGGACTCCAAGAAGAATGGAATGCCAAATAACACTACTGCTCAATGTCAGCCTTACCACAGGATATGTACCCAAAGAGCAGTGTACAACAACAGTGGTCCTTCTCAACAAAGGTGTTGCCTGAATGGATACTGCAAACTACCACCCCAGAATCCTGACAAGCTTGGTCTGCAAAGCTATGGAAAGGATCAACATGTACCCAGACATAAAGATATTGGGGACCTACTGACATCAGACCCTACCCAGTGTGGCTTTCTTAAGCGCAGTTCCTGCCCCTTAAACATGTTTGACTCATTTGAAACAATCATTATGGTCATTGATGAGGGGAATGTGGTCCACACAGCGTAGCTGGACCTTGCAAAGGCTTCCATACAATACCCCACGTGTTCATTATAGATAAGCTCACCAGCTTAAATATAAACCCCTATGTCAGTAGAGGGGTTGCAAACCAGACCAAGGACAGAACTGACATGGTCAGACATGCTGCAGCCATGTCAGACTACAAACCAGATATAACTGGCATCCCACAAGGCTTGGTCCTGGGACCTCCCTCATTTGGTATATATGTCCCATAGGTACAGGCCAACATGGAAGGACTGTGTCTGAACAAGTTTGCAGAGGACTACAAACTGGCCACCATATCTGACCCTCCAGCTGACACAAGCATCCCACAAAAGGGCCACATAGAAACAGACAACTGGTGCTATAGCCATGTTAGCAAGCTAATTGCAGAAAAGTGTATAGTCAACCCCTGTGGATATACAGTAAGTGCCCACCAATTACCACATAGGTGTTAACCCATTAAGTACTTAACATGTAATGAGAGACCTGGGGACACAAGTTGATAGATATCCTGCATTGGACAAGCATGTGGCTGTAGTGGTTACAGAAACATGCCATATACCCACCTAATCATGAAGGTTGTCAGATCTAGATAAGGGGAGGTCATTGTGGCTCTGCAGTCATCCTTCATCAGCGTTACAATTGACTACAATAGCCCCTGTGGGATGTACCTCAGCAGACACCTCCATCAACTGTAAAGTCCCCAAAAGTACCTCACCAGGAGTATCAAAGAGCTTGAACAGATGCCATGTGTTGCCTGATTAAACAAACTGCAGCTCCACACACTGCCATACTGCCCACCCAGAGGCAAGCTGTGCCTGATGTATAAAGCCATGTCCAAGCTGGAATCAATGAACATGCTGCACCTTGTACAATCTGAATGGCAGTGAGCTATGCACATGAGAGACCTGAACCCCAGCACTGACATCCATAGGACAAGCTGTACTGAATGATCCATAACACAGAAGCCACCCCACTCTTGAGTAAACTCCCAGTACAGGTTAGCCAGAGAGTCACTCATCGACTCTCCTCAAGAGGAATCTTGATGAGTGGATGGGAGATGGTAGGTTTACCCTGGGTATCACTGTTATGTCACGGGTAGACGGAGGCACAGTATACTAACCATGACATATGTCATGGCAAACTCTACTTACAATGTGTGTCAAGGACAAACACACTCTCTGACTAGCATTAGAAATGGCCTAGGGCACATCGCTAGTGTTTGCCAATGTACACCTATGTTGTGGAATATACTACCAATGTTGGACAAGCCTGGTTTAAGTAGTTCATATCTGAACATAATGCAACATGGTCAGATGTGCACAACTGGCCCCTAACCAGTCTGTTGTGCTCACTATGAAAATGTAAAGCAGTGATAGGACTAAAGCCCAGGATACTGTCCACCACAGTGAAAGTACTGAACCAGTACACTATACGGTACTACAGTGTTAGGTCAGTGTGAAAGGATGTTGACAACTGTATGCAAAGTATCCCATGCAAACCCTGCAGGCACAGTATAACCCCTGTTGTGTTCAGACACAAAGCAGTTGGACAGTAAGTACACAACATAACACACAACACACAACCATAAACGTGAGATATTGTTGAAGTTCACACTCATCCACAAATGTGGTGGGCTGCAGAGTTCAAGGTATGGAAAGCTCACACTGGGCATGCTCACACACTTTGATAAATGAGACATATGTCAGACAACATGCCATGGAAAGCCTGAACTGGGCATGCTCACACACTTAGGCCAAATCTCAGTTTAGCAGTTGGCCACACATATCTGGTATTTGTATGTGCTATTCCAGGAAACAACCACATTACAGCAATCTGCCCAGTGCACACAGTTAAATGACTACAGAGACATAAGTGATATAGTGGATCCCTCTCATATTCAAACATCTTCCACAGATACACAAGTTGTTCATAGAAACAGGGAATGCTATGGCAATAAAGACATGCAAACAGTCTATCAGCAACAAATATTGTGCATCTGACAATTAAACATATGGGTGTAGAGGTCAACACTAGGCTGTTTGCCCTAGGGAATGACAGCTTAGCCAGAGTTTGCTCGGCGTCTGCCTCCCCACTACAGTAGGCTACTGTGCCACTGTAAAGTAGGTCACATAAGGCACCGTGTGAGGCTAATGTGCTGTGCCTCCGTCAAGCAGGGACACAGTGGAGATCCCAGGGGTTGAATTTGCTAAGCCACATCCATGTTGTTGGTATGTGCTGGAAGAGGGTTGGTAAGGACCTCTAACAGTAAGTGGGCGTCAATAACAGACTGAGGGGAGCCTTATCTGCATTGTCTGGACAATTTCACTGTCAACACTTTGTCGTGATGATTATGAGGGATTGAAGTGTCATGCCAGTACTGTTCAGAGATGTCCTCCCTCTGTGGGCTACTGCTCTGCAATGTATTAGCTCACTTTGTCTGTTGGACAGCTCATATATGGCTGGTGTACACCTGACAGGTGTCCTGTTGTGGAGGAGTCATGGGTGTATTTGGGATAGCATGATCAATGCAAACCTTCCACATGCTCATAGAATGCAATTGTCAAAGATTAAGCAGAGTGGCCTGTATACTCCCCCAGCATGAGTCCTTTGAAGTCTTCCACCCCAGTCTTCACAAGTGTAAAGTCTGCTTTTGATAAATACACTTTGTTTGCAGTGACAACCTTGCCTGGGGTGGGATGGGATATGGATGTCCAGGGAAAGGTGGGTATGGTCAGATATCAACAATGGTGGCCTACCTCTGGTGTGGAACAGTGAGTACCCATGTTGCAGATGGTCAGGTGCAATATGTATTTCCCCTTGTGGCTGTGGTGAGTGGTTCTGCCATAGCACATGGACTCACAAATTGTAGTGGCTGTAGGGTAATGTTGTAGAGGCCTGAGTAGTTCCCACACACAATATACCTGTACCTGACGTTAACAACTGGAATGGTGTATGTGAACACCTGCATATCTTGACACTGTTCCCAGGGAAGCAAAGTGTGTGTCTTGTATGTGAGAGGGGTGGTCCAAACTGGTTGTGTTGTGTGTTACAGGTCCTGTGGTCATGAAGCATGGTATAGAACATAACCTGACAGTGCTGATTTGCATATCTGACCCTGAAGTAGGTGGCTGAAAATGCATATATATGCTATCCCCCACCTGACAGGTAGTACTAGATGTACATACCTCTGCAGAAAAAATGATGTCAGCACCCTATAAATACTGCAAGTGCAGAACAGATGTCCAGTAATTCGGATAGTGCGCTCTGCTAATGCGTCTCCCTCAAGTGTCATAATGTAGTTAGGTAGGGATTTGAATCCTGCAAATGCTCAGTGTGTGTGTGGATGAGCAGGGTTGGTGTGTGTGCAACTCCGTGTGAGAGAAATGTCCCTTTTGGCAACTAGGAGAACACACTACAGGATGCACGTTCCCCTTTCTAAACACTGATGATGTCAGCACCCTATAAGTATAGCAGGAGAAGGGAATCCTCCCAATAATGTGAATAGCACGCTCTGCTAATGTGTCTGTCTTGAGTGTCATAACATAGTTAGGTAGGGGTTTGAATCCTGCATGTTTGTGTGTGGGGGGGTTCGTGTGTGTGCAATTCTGTGTGAGGGAAATGTCCCTTTGGCAACTGGGAAAACACACTACAGGATGCACATCCCCCTTTCTAAACACTGATGATGTCAGCACCCTATAAGTACAGCAGGAGAAGGGAATCCTCCCAGTAATGTGAATAGCATGCTCCGCTAATGTGTCCGCCTTGAGTGTCATAGCATAGTTAAGTAGGGGTTTGAATCCTGCAAGTTTGTGTGAGGGGTAGTTAGTGTGTGTGCAATTCTGTGTGAGGGAAATGTCCCTTTTGGCAACTGGGAAAACACACTACAGGATGCACATTCCCTTCTAAACACTGATGATGTCAGCACCCTATAAGTAA